>NW_026646939.1:0-131000 GCF_950005125.1 Chionomys nivalis | reverse complement strand
ATTTTGAGTTTGAGGTGAGCTTAGGTTATGTATTATTATGAGCCCTGGATGCTGGGGCCAGAGGATCTTCAATTCAAAACCAGCATGGGATACAAATATAGCCTTAAAAAGGAAGAAAAAAGAGGATGCAGAAAAAAGACAGTAAGAAGATGAAGGTAGAGATTAGAGTGATGTGGACATAAACCCACATAAGCTATCACCCATAAAAGCTGGAAAAAAAACAGATTCTTCCTGAGTCCTTTGGCAAGCACATATTATTGACTCTTATATTACATTTGGAGGTATGAGAGAAAAAATAATTATTATTTGTTGCAGGACAATTGTATATATTCGGTCAATCATGTTTTATTTTTTTCATGTTGTCATTTGTTTATTATATTCATAATCATCTCTGGATACACAAAACAGGTAAGGGGTTAGAGGTGGGAAGATTCATGGTCTTTGGGGGGTTTTGTAGGAGTGTTCATAGACGAATAGGACTCCATTGCATCTGCCTGCAGAAGCAAGCTACAGAATTTCATCATCCCACAAGGCCATCTTCCCTTTTCATCCTAACAATTTAGTACTTGTTTTTATGGAAGCATTGACTATGTCTTCCTCTAATTATAAGAGACTATTGAATCACAGATAATTTAAAATTAGCACATAAAGAAAAGCTACCTGCCCCCTATGTGCTTAAATCAAGGTATATATTTACAAAGACAAACATAACCTCTGGAGACAACTCTTGCACGGGTTTTGATCCTACTTCATGTTCTGGCTTTGTGGGAGCATAGACAGTTTGGATGTTCACCTTCCTAGACCTGGATGGAGGGGGGAGGACCTTGGACTTTCCACAGGGCAGGGAACCCTGACTGCTCTTGGGACTGGAGAGGGAGGAGAAGAGGAGTGGGTGGAGGGGGGAGGGCTGGGAGGAGGGGGAGGGAAATGGGAGGCGGGGAGGAGGCAGAAAATTTTTTCAATAAAAAAAGAAATTACAAGTAGATACAAATATATGAACACACACACATTTGCGCACACGCACATGCACACTCACACATGCACACATACACACACACACACGGCAGGGGGCACACTGGAGCAACTTAGAAGATAAAGAATTCTCAGAGGGTTGCTTAGAATTTCAACTGATACAACATCTTCAGCAAAGAACATAAGTGACTTAGGGAAATGGCAAGACAAAAGAAAATGTATTTGAATGGATGGAAAATAGTCTGTGGGGAGGCAGATGAAGATTCCTTAGTAAGGCTGTAGAGTTCTTCAATCATGTTTTAAATAAACGTTGATTGGCCAGTATCCAGTCAGGAAGTAGAGGTGGGTAAAACAGAAAAGAAGAATTCATTCCTCCCCAGTCCTGTCCCAACCACAGAAGAAGGAAGATGTGATTGCTCAGCTGAACTGAGCCATGTGGCCAACATAGATAAAAATAATGTGTTAATATAAGTTATAAGAGTTAATAAGAAGCCTGAGTTGATGGGCCAATCAGTTTGTCATTACTATAGACCTCTGTGTGATTTCTTTGGGGATAAATGTCTGTGGGACCTGGTGGGAGGACAGAAACCAGGCAGGATGAAAATGCAGACAATTATTAGTTTGGTTTTTTTTGAGACAGGGTCTCACGATACAACTCTGGAACTCATTTTGTAGACCAGGCTGGCTTCAGCCTCACAGAGATCAACCTGCCTCTGCTTCCCACATGCTAGGATTAAAGGTGTGTGCTCCTATGCCTGGTTGAAAGAACTAATACTGAAAACTTCATAACTACTACAGAAAGTTATCAAAGAAGGAAAAGATCACATAGCTATTTACAGAGGCCCATAGGACAATCTAAATGATCCCTTAGCTTTGCTTACCTAATCTACTAATTTCCTCATCGAGGCCACTCAGTTTCTTATCTAGGATGGAGAAATGTGACTCCAAACTGCTCATGTATGCTTTACACTTTTCAACATCTGACTACAAGGAAGTGTTCAATTTCTTTAATGATAGTAGACAATTCTTGAAGAAAAAAAGTACTAAATTAGTTATTTTTACCAAGAAGCATTCTGTATTTTTAAGAAAGCAATATTATTTACACTTACCTTAGAATCAGTCAAAAGAACTAAAAAAAAAAAAAAAACTTTGGTATTACTACTGTAACGTAATAATTTAATGAAAGACTTCAGTTCCAGATAGGGAAAAACCAAGTATAAAGTAGAAACTCAAATACTTAATATCTGATTACTTTTCAGAACAATCTAGGTGCTCCACTAATAAAACCAAGATAAAGTTAGATTGTGTTATCAGGGTTACAAGCAATGCCCGCTTTCACAGGACCTGAATTCAATTTAACAACTCTCTGTATCTTGAGTTCAGATTTGACATCTTCTTCTCTTCTCCACTGGCACAGTGTGAATGTGGTACACAGATATACATGTAGGCAAAATACCCTTACATATTTAAATAAACACCCACATTATCATCTTGCTTTTATAAAATCATGCATATTACAGTATACTCTATATGTATACACTATACCACCGTGTTTTCACTACCTAAACTCAGAACCTCTTGAAAACAATGCTCCTTGCAAGTAAATACCCCAGGGACCCTGTCCAAAGGGTAGTTTGGGCCTTATATAAACAGGCAGGAGTCCTTCATCATATTCTGAGCACCATTAGTCCACGACTGATAGACCACAAGGGAAAACAAAGTACCGCAGATACCACACATGGCTTCACTGAAAGTCTATACTATTTTACCTCTAAGAAGCTTATTTGTTAACCCATTTAAAAACACCTTTCATAAGAAGGTCTTCTCAAACAGGCTCAAAAGTCTAAAGAGTTGTCAAGTAAGTTCAAAAACATGGTTACTAACTTGTTCTTTTTCTCTTTCTTTCTCCAATCTTGCAATCTCTTCATGGAGTGCTTTGTTTTCTGCCTCTAATGACTCCAGCTTGGAGTCATTATATAAATCCTCTGGAAAAGAGCCCAAACACTTCATCAGAATCAACCTACAGCATCCTTCAGGTTTTCAGTACCTTATCCTTTGCCTTCCCCCAATGCAGTAGATACTACCTTCTAAAATAGCAAGTGTTATTTTACTCCATGGAATAGCTTATGGCCCTCAACCTGCTTCAGCTTTCTTTCATAGCACCTGTTGTTATTTGCCTAATGGTTCCTCATTTAATTATCATTACTTTCTTTCTAATAGAATAAAGTCAAAATTTTCTGTTCTTTATTACTGCATTTTTGGTGCCTGGCACACAGTAGGTATGTAAAAAATATCTGAGTAGATTAATTTACATATTTAATTATATAGAGAAATATTAAATAACTCACTAAATGTTTTCCATATTAGATCACAATGAATTTTCCCTTGTGTGTGTTATGCGTGTTTATGTGGTCATGAGTATATGCATGTGTGCATACAGAAGTCAGAGGTTACATTGTGAGCCTTACTCAGCTGCTTTCATCTAATGTCTTAGATAAGATCTCTCCCTGGTTTGATCAGTTTGGCTGGCTGACACGCTCTAGGGATCTCAAGTCTCGACCTTTCCACCTGCTACACTTGATATTTTTATGTCCATGTACTCCCTGGACAGATGGAGGATAGTTACAACAGCTGAACTGTTCTCTACTCTTACATCCCTAGTGCATCTTGAGGAATGTTGGTTTTCCCCACTGATCTTTTGTGCCATAGGTGTCAAAGTGATATTCCCCCATCACTACATAACACTGAGAGAAAAATAATTTACATGAAAATATAATGACTTGTTAACTTCCTCTAGCCTCCCCCCTCTTTCTTTTTTTCCCCTGAAACAGGGTTTCTCTGTGAAGCCTTGACTCTCCTGGAACTTAGAAAAGAACACCTTTTAGTGAAGAATATAAAAGTATCCTCTTTATATATTGTTTATAGTAATTTATAGTACCTTATCATGCTTAATTCCATCTTCTGTTTCTTCTCCACAAGGTGTGCTTTCTTTCTTGGCACGATAAATCTAAATAGTAAACAAACAGCACACTAGATTAGTGGTTTAATAGTTTGTAAAATTCATTCTTTTTTAAAGATTTGTTTATTATATATACAGTGTTCTACAAGGTCAGAAGAGGGCACTGGACTCACTGTAGCTGGAGTTATAGGTAATTAAGAGCTACCTGGTGTGGGTGCGGGGACTCTGGTTCTCGGAAGGGTAGGAAGTTCTCTTAATCAAGTCATCTCGCAAGTGCTTTGATAACATTGTTTTGAGATAGAGTCTTCACCTAATGCTATAGAATGGAGCTCCCACCAGGTGAAGGTGGTATTCTCTAACAAAATACTATTTCTGAGCATTGTTCAGGGCACAGGAAATCCAAGCCAGGCCCTAACCAAAATTGATTTTGGAGCTCATGCAACCTTTTTATTTAGTCTCTAAAAGAGATGGGGCCATGGTCAAATTGCTGCTATGCAGACAGACTGTGTGCCAAGTGAGCAAAGAGGCACAGTGAAGAATGAGAGAAACTATCAAGCCACTTATAAAATATTATGAAGCAATTTGGGATCAGAAAAAATAACAAATAATGGACAGAGGCCATCAGTCAATATATTATATATGGAGGTGAAGAGAATAATAATATATTCAGAATTGGAGAGAGGGCTCAAATTGTTAAGAGTGCTTGGTGATTTTCTTGAGGACTCAAGTTCGTATATCTCACAAATGCCTGTGACATTGGTTCTAGTGGACCCAGTGCTCTCTTCTGGCCTCACACAGATTTTCACAAGCAAAGATAAGTAAAAATAATATTTTAAAGGAACATTTTCAATTGTTCCTACAACCATTATGTCAGGATCTAATACTTGCTTAGACAAGCTCCCTATACTCTCTTCCATCACCAGCCAGCAGTAACTTCATTGGGGTTGGGGGCGCTGAATTAACAGTCATATGTATGCTAGACGAGCAAACTATCACTGAGCTATTCTTAAGTTCTCTTTTCCTTTTTATCTTGTGACAGGATCTAAGTTGCACAGGCTGGCCTAAACCTCTCTTTGTAGAAGCACCTGTAAGGACAGATACCTGTGATTCTTCTGCCTTAGCTTCCTAATTAGATGAGATTACAGGCCAGAATCAGTAAGCCTGGCTTAATAAGCCATTTTTGAGATAACAGCACATCCACTTCTGTAGGGAAAACACTACCTTTTATCTGAATATATCATAATTTTTGTTACATACAAAAAAACCTTTCTTTTTAAACAGTGGTAGTAATAGAAAATGATTTAGAATGGGGTAAGATAGTTTATTAAGACTAGTGAGACAAGAAAGTCTTGAAATATCACTACAAGTCTCAGCATAGAAATATAGTTAAGAAAACATCAAAACAAATGGAACTTAAAAACATGATACTTGATATTAAGAAAGCTATATCTTACTGAAGAAATAGAGATGAATAAATGAGAAAATCAATACTTCCCCAAATGTTAACGTTAAATATTGTCAAGATGGGAATGTTTCCCTAATGTTTATGAATGCAATTTGAAGCCAATGGGGGAGGGGTAAGCAAAACACAGAATTTTAAATAATATCGATAGGCTGGGAAAATGTTCTGTGGATAAAATGCTTACCATACAAGCATGACGAATTGAGTTTGGAGGCCCAATAACTATTGTGATGGGTTTTTTTATGTTTTAAAAAAGAAAGCTTGCCTGAAGATCAGAGTGCAGAGTAAACCACTAGAAGGCACATACCTTTAATCCCAGGACTAAGGAGAAAGACAGAGGGATCTGTTAGTTCAAGACCACTCTGGGTTACACATGACTGAATGTCTAAAAGAGAAACAGAGCTCCTGCAGAGGTGATCCCACACCTTCAATCCCACCACTAGAGAGGTGGAGACAGGAGTGATAGGGCTGGATGGAGAGAGGAATATAAGAGGGGAGGAGACAAGAGCTCAGAGTATTCTGAGGATTGTCCCTTTAGTCTGAGGAGAGAGCCTGAGGAGGGAGCCCAAGGAGAGGATTGCCCCTTAGGTCTAAGCATTGGTAGAAGTTAAAGTTCTCTCTAGTGCCTGGCCACTCTGTTCTTGGATTGCTCAGCTTACCCTCATAGCTGACTGCAGGTATTTATTTGAATTTGTGCTAAGGGAACCATGTAAAAGCTGAATGTGGAGATGAGCATTTGCAGTTCCAGTAGTAGGAAGTGGAGATAAGTTTTTGTAAATTGATAAGATAAAAGGGAAAAAAGTGCTAGCGAGAAGGAGGTAAAAGCATGATATACAGTTTTGGCAACCTGGGCTTGATTCCACATATATGTTGTAGCATGTGTACATGTGCCCATGCACATGCAAATACACAGTAATATCATTATTTTTTGCATCATTGCAAAAGGAAAAAAGGCAATTTTTTTTCCTGCCACGCTTGTAGCTGGCTCCCAGCGCGCGGGAGAAGCAGAAAAAGAAGAAAAAAGAACGACAACAACAAAAAAACCGCGGCTTTTCCCCTTGCTGCTGCTCTGCAGCCTCTGCCTCCACTTGTGCAACCAGAGGAGGAGCTGCAATCACCACAGGGGATCCAAGGTCCAGGTCACACAGGTACTTCACACAGAGGCTTCACACAGGTATAAGCTGATGGTGCTCTGGGTACCAGAGCTCAGGTGAGCTGCAGTGGTGTCAAGGCCCCTCCCCTTATCCCCCCACCCCCATCACACTCCCACCCCTCCACCCCTCATCCCCCCAACCCCCTCACCCCCCCACCCCGGCGGACACAGAACACTCAGGAGGCCTCCGGACTCTGGGCAGATATGGACCAGGACTCCAGCGCCTGGGCCATGCCCAGAGAGGCTTCAAGCTCGGGACTGAAACAGGACATCCCTGGACCCCGAGATCCCTTGCAGGAGGTTGCAGGAAGATGCCTGGAGCACCCCAGAGTGCACCAGTTTCCTTCCCTCTCCTTCCCTCCCCTTGCCTCTCATTAAAGACTGGGCCCTTGTGACTTCAACAGCCAAAAAAAAAAAAAGATTTATTTGCTATGTATACAGTGTTCTGTCTGCATGTCAGAAGAGGGCATCAGATCTTATAATGGTTGTGAGCCACCATGGGGTTGCTGAAATTGAACTCAGGACCTCTGAAAAAGCAGTCAATGCTTTTATCCTCTGTGCCATCTCTCCAGCCCAGGCAATTACTCTTGTGTGAAACTTTGAAGTTCAACTTTAAAAAAAAATAAAAATATAAAAAATAGCAATATTCTTTTTTTCATGTTGTCAGTTATTAAAAACATGAACAACAGACCAGACTCAGTAACCAACTCCAAAATATTATGCTATGACTTTCACATGTGTGCCACAGGATAAGTATGTTTACACATCGCTCACACACACAGAAATAACAAGTTAAAGCCTTCAAAGGCATCATCAGGACTGGGAAGTGCGGTTCAGCTGAAGAGTGCCTACACAGAATAAAAGAGGCTCTAACACTAACATGGGTGACCATAAATCTAGGGAATACGAAGTCCACTCCAAAAACCAACAACAACAAAAACAACAACAACAAAAAACAACAACAAAAACCAAACCTGGATATAATGCCAAGGACTGGTGATCCCAGTTAAGACTACCAGTGAAATACAGTTTCTATTCCAAAATGATGAACCAAAACGCCCACTCACCATATCCCAGCCATTCTTTTCTCAAAGGCACAGCAACCTGACAACAAAACCAAACCAAACCCAACAATATGCCTTCCCAAATCATTGGCTCAGTTTGAGACAGAAAGAATTTCATACAAAAAGGTTCAAATAAAATGCTGGATTAAAAGCTGGATGCAGTGGCACATACCTGTAGTTCCAGCTATTTACCAGATTGCAGTGGGAAGATTATTTGACCTTTGACCCCAGAGTACAGACTAGGCAACTTGGTGAGATTCACTCACAGAAAAAACCAACCAACCAACCAAAAAAGAAAAGTTTCAAATTAATAGCAAAATCACGTAGCGGGATATAAAACTGAGAAAACAAACAGCTTTAAAGTTTCCACATAGGTAGAGTCTGAAACAGTAATGCCTCTCCATAGGCACACAATGCTCACCCATGTCTGTGTAGAGAAGGGCTGTCTCTGCATAGACCAGGCTGTCCCTGTACTCAGAGATCTGCCTGCCTCTGCCCCAAGTGCTAGGACTCAAAAAAGTGTGCTATCACATCTGGAGGCTGAGTATTTTTAATTGCTATAAGTTTCCTTGGAGGAAAACTTGTTAATATGTAGAAAAAAGAGGCTGCTACAGATTTACATGGCACTGTTTTACAATAAAAAAAAACATTTGTTTAAAAAAATGTCATACACTCTATAAAATAAGTAGGGTAAACATGTCAGGCAACATTAACTTATGTGTTATACTCTTATATGGCTGCAGCACAGGTTTATATCAGCATCACCAGAGATGAGCAATTTTGCAATGGCTCCATCACTAAGTGACAGAAATTAGTTCATATCTGTAATAATCTTATGGGACCACCATGCCATCCATCAGTGACAGAACATCAGCAAGTAAAACATGACTGTACACAGTTTTAGAGTAAACAGGACTTTGAAACCAATATCCAGGGCTGAAGTGCACCTCAATGGTAGAGCGACCCATGGTTCAACACCTAATACCAAAGAAAGAAAGAAGGAAGGAAAGAAAGAAAGAAAGAAAGAAAGAAAGCTATATCCAAAGAAAATGACTTAAAAGTTATCTGTAAGTTGGGAAAATATTCATTCTATATTTCCCTATTTTTTGTGATTAACACTGATTCTATTTTTGAAAAATGACAAAATGAATTTCTCAAAGAAAAACGATGGGTTCATTTTTGTCTAAACTCTAACACCACAGGAAAACAATTTGTCAAGCAGAGCTTCTCCCTGCTCACCGTTCTTACACTAACAGTTTGAAGAACTTCAAATCAGACGTGCTTTGAAAGCAGAAGCAGGTTTGGAGACAAGTTGCAAAAGTCAGATAGGGAGAGAATAGAAATTCATTGTGAGGAAAAACAAAACAAAACAAAAACTAAATGTTTAAAGGTAAGATTTAAACTATCAATCAAATACCTTGATGCAGTCTATCAGCCATACCAAGGCTGCCAGGATGTTAGGCCAGGTATGAGGGGCTTCCACTGCATAGAGGGAGCTCTTGGATAGTGCAAAGAGATACCTATGAGAAACAGGAAGATAACGAGCAACCGTGTTAGCAAGCATAAAGGCTACAGTAAAAGTGTATTTTAAAGCTACACTGCATGCATACCTGTTTGAAGATATTTGAGTCTACTCTGAAGATCTTATTCATCATTAATTTTTGTGTATTCGTTCACATTACACAAATTACTTTGCACAGTGTTTAACAGCTGAGTATAGGATTCTCCTCAAAAACCTTTTCATTTTCCTACATTCAATGTACTTCTATAAGTACATTAGTCATTATCTGTCACTAAATCTCCTTTCGTCCCTGTGTCTCCAAACAAACAGCTTTCCTTCCTCAGTTTCCTGAAGTGTTGGGATCACACATGTGCAGCACCACATCTGATCTGTGCTTGTCTTTCTTTATAATACTTTTAAACTTCATCTCTCTGCTGGTTAGCTTTGTCAACCAGATACAAACTAGAGTCATCTGGAAAGATGGAACCTCAATAAAGGAAAAGTCTCCATTAGGCTGGCCCATGGGCATATCTATGAAGCACTCCTTTAACTCATGACTGATGGGAGAGGGCTAGTCCTCTGTGGGCAGTGCCACCCAAGTAGGTAATACTGGACTGTAGTAGAAAGCAAGCTGAGCAAACTATGGAGAACGAGTCAGTAAACAGCTTGGCTTCATAGTTCCCACCTCTGCTCCTGCTTGAGTTTCTGCCCTTAATTCCCTTGATGATTAATGTAATAAACTCTTCCCTCTGTTAGTGTCTTTTTTTTTGAAAGATTTATTTATCTCCTATGCATACAATGTGCTGGTTGTGAGCCACCATGTAGTTGCTGGTAATTGAACTGGGGTCCTCTGGAAGAGCAGACAGTGCTCTTAGCCATCTCTCCAGCCCCCTTCATTAGTTTTATTCTGTGTTTTATTCAAGTATCAGGAAATCAAAATAAGACAATCTCATCGTTTTCATCAGACCTTACTGCTATGGTTTTGCAACTATAAACAATGGTACCCAGGCTGCACTTTATGTTTTCTTGAGACCAGGACTGAGTAGCTTTGGCTGGCCTGGTATTGATCATGTAGATCAGGGTAGCATTGAATTCAGAGGATCTATTTGCCTTGGCCTTTGGAATTCTGGGATTAAAGGCCATACCAGGCTGTACATTATGTTCCTCATGGTTTGTGCTTTACGTTCTATCACCTAAACTTCTGTTATAATGGACTAGGACAATTTGAATGTTTATTCTGCAGAATTCATGTTGGTAACTTAGTCCCCAGAGTCAGATACTAATGATACAAAGACATGAGACTTCAGGCAGGTGAGAGCCCTATGAATGAATCTATTCCAAAAAAATGGGAGCTTGAAGGCATGGTCTTGTTATAAAGGTAATCCTTGCCCTGGACAGGGAACTCTGAAGTTCCTCATCCCCCACCCTATACTCCCTGGCCTCCCCGCAGGGGCTCTACACCCTGCATACTGCCTCTCTCTTCTTGTCCCACCCAGCTTGCATCCAGAACCCTTCTTCCTTCTGCCCCCTTTCCTCTTTGGGCACATAACATCATCCAGCTCAGTCTGTCTGGCGCTGGGGGCAAATCCTCAGGGCAAGTAGGCAGGCGAGACTTCCTTTGTTTCTCCAGCCTGCCCGCACCAAGCAAGGTAAGGCCTTTGTTTACAAACTACCCAACCTGCACGGAGATCTGATCTAGGCACCAGGAGAGACAGCAGCAGGGTGAGTTTGTGACCGGACCGGCAGCGGGGGAAGCAGCCCTGGACAGGGAACTCTGAAGTTGCTCATCCCCCACCCTATACTCCCTGGGCTCCCCGCAGGGGATCTACACCCTGCATACTGCCTCTCTCTTCTTGTCCCACCCAGCTTGCATCCAGAACCCTTCTTCCTTCTGCCCCCTTTCCTCTTTGGGCACATAACACCATCCAGCTCAGTCTGTCTGGCGCTGGGGGCAAATCCTCAGGGCAAGTAGGCAGGCGAGACTTCCTTTGTTTCTCCAGCCTGCCCGCACCAAGCAAGGTAAGGCCTTTGTTTACAAACTACCCAACCTGCACGGAGATCTGATCTAGGCACCAGGAGAGACAGCAGCAGGGTGAGTTTGTGACCGGACCGGCAGCGGGGGAAGCAGCCCTGGACAGGGAACTCTGAAGTTCCTCATCCCCCACCCTATACTCCCTGGGCTCCCTGCAGGGGCTCTACACCCTGCATACTGCCTCTCTCTTCTTGTCCCACCCAGCTTGCATCCAGAACCCTTCTTCCTTCTGCCCCCTTTCCTCTTTGGGCACATAACACCATCCAGCTCAGTCTGTCTGGCGCTGGGGGCAAATCCTCAGGGCAAGTAGGCAGGCGAGACTTCCTTTGTTTCTCCAGCCTGCCCGCACCAAGCAAGGTAAGGCCTTTGTTTACAAACTACCCAACCTGCACGGAGATCTGATCTTGGCACCAGGAGAGCCATCAGTGGGAGAGCTAATATGGGTACCAGGAGAGCCGTCTTTGGGCACGGAGATCTGATATTGATACCAGGAGAGACATCACTGGAGCACCAGGAGAGCTATCACTGCAGGGTGCCATCACTGGGAAAGTACATCAGTAGGCAAGGAGACCTGATCCGTTAAAAGAAGATCCATAGGGGAGCATTCGGAGAAAGAGATGGGCAGGCGCCAATGCAAGAATTCACCCAACAATCTGAAAAACTATATGAAACCACCAGAACCCAGCGACCTCCCAACACGAGGACATGAACACCTTAATCATGAAGAAGTAGATAAAATTGACTTTATGAAAGTGATTGACGCCCTTAAACAACATGTAAAAAATGCCCTTATAGAAATGGATGAGAAGTATAACAGAAAGTTTGAAGAATTGAGTAAATCAGTGAATGATACCCTAGGAAACCAAGGAAAAACAATCAAACAGATAATGGAAACAGTTCAAGACTTAAAAACTGAAATGGAGGCAAAGAAGAAAACACAAACAGAAGGCCAGCTGGACAGGGAAAATCTAGGTAAACCAATAGAGACTAAAGAAGCAAGCATAACCAACAGAATACAAGAGATAGAAGAAAGAATTTCAGATTCTGAAGATACCATAGAGAAAATAAACACGCTGATCAAAGAAAACAGCAAGGCCAACAAATTCTCATCACAAAACATTCAGGAAATATGGGACACAATAAAAAGACCAAACCTAAGAATAATAGGAATAGAAGAAGGAGAAGAAGCACAGCTCAATGGTCCAGAAAATATATTTAATAAAATTATAGAAGAAAACTTTCCCAACCTAAAGAAAGATATACCTATGAAGGTTCAAGAAGCATAGAGAACACCGAATAGGCTGGATCAAAAAAAAACATCCTCTCGCCATATAGTAATCAAAACACAAAGCATACAGAATAAAGAAAGAATACTAAGAGCAGCAAAGGAAAAAGGCCAAGTTACTTATAAAGGTAAACCTATCAGACATACACCTGACTTCTCTATGGAAACCAAGAAAGCCAGAAGGTCCAGGATAGATGTACTGCAGAAACGAAGAGACCATGGGTGCAAGCCCAGACTACTATACCCAGCCAAGCTTTCATTCACAATAAATGGAGAAAACAAATTTTCCAGTATAAAAACAAATTTAAACAATACGTAGCCACAAATTCAGCCTTACAGAAAGTAATAGAAGGAAAATCACTAATCAAGGAGTCCAACAATGACCACAGTAACTCAGACATATAGAGATCCTTTACCAGCACATCTCAAAGAAGGGAAACACACAAAATCTACTACTAAAAAAATGACCGGAGTTAACAACCACTGGTCATTAATATCACTTAATGTCAATGGACTCAACTCACCTATAAAAAGGCACAGACTAAGAGATTGGATATGAAAACAGGATCCAACATTCTGCTGTTTACAAGAAACACACCGCAACCACAAAGACAGGCACCTACTCAGAGTAAAGGCCTGGGATAAGGCTTATTAAGTAAAAGGACCTAGGAAACAAGCAGGTGTGGCCATACTAATTTCTAAAAAAGTTGACTTCAAACTTAAATCATTCAGGAGAGATGGAGAGGGACATTTTCTACTCATAACAGGAACAATTCATCAGGATGAAATCTCAATCCTGAATATCTACGCCCCTAATATAAAAGCACCCACGTACATAAAAGAAACATTGTTAAAACTCAAGGCAGCCATCAAACCGCACACATTAATAGTAGGAGACTTTAATACTCCTCTCTCACCAATGGACAGGGAAAAGTGAAGCCATCAGGGAAAGGTGAAATTAAAATGATTTATACTGTCACCTTACTAGCTCAGAATGACTTTCATCAAGAAAACAGAACAACAGATGCTGGCAGGAATTTGAGGAAAGAGGAAACTTTACTCACTGCTAGTGAGCATAAATTGCAGCTACTGAGGAAATCAGTAAGTAGGTTTGTCAAAAATGAGAAAGTGGTGGGACAGATGTCTCAGGGAAAAGAACCGGCTGCTCTTACAGAGGAACTGGGTTTGGTTCCCAGCACCCACTTGGTGGCTCAGAACCATCTATAACTCCAGTTCCAGGGAATCCCTTTCTGGCCTCCACAGTCACCACGGATGTACACATATATTGCAGGAAAAATATTCACACACATAAAAATAAAAGATAAACAAATCTTTGAGGACGACAACCAAAACTATCACATGATCTGCCTATATGCCTCAGTGATAAAGAGCACTTCTTGTTCTTCCAGAGGACCAGCATTTGATTCCCAACACTCAAACCAGGCAGTTCACAACCACCTGTAACACAAGCCCCAGGAGGGTCTGACATCTCTCATCTCTGTGGTCACACACACACACACACACACACACAGATTTAAAAGTAAAAAATGACATTTGTAGGAAAATGGGTGAAATTTCAATTCAGAATGTTAGCTGAAATAAACTGCATTCAGATAAGCACTATGTTTTCTCTCATGTGTGCAGCCTTGATTGAAGTTTCTATGTGTGAGTGGGTCGGTGTCCATGTGTGGATGACTCATGAAACTAGAGAACTGTGAGAGGGAAAAAGAGACCTGAAGGATTAGGGTACAGGAACACTGACAGAAGATAATGCAATATTGTACTGGGAGAGCAGAAATTAGGTTGTTGTGGGCAATGGAAAAACAGCAAGAATGGGACAGAGGGGAGGGCAAGGCAAAGGCCAGAGGGCAGGGTGTGGAAGAAGAAAACATGTGTAAAAATGCCATTATGAAATCTACTACTTTGTAGCTAACTTAATAATCTTGTAATGGGAAATACTTGTTCCTGTAGCCATCGTCCCACTTGAAATGGAGTCCATGGGGCAGGTGTTGTGCTATATTAGTTCAGACATCTATTACAGTACCAGGCATATGGTCATGCGTAAAGCATTTGCTGAGCCAGTTGTTGCCATGCATGCATCTAATTCCAGCATTTAGAGGACTAAGGAAGGCCCAAAGATTCTGGCTAGAGACTCACCTAATCTGAGCAAGACCTTATCTTAAATAATAATTGCCTATTTGCCAAATACATTTTGATAGCAATTATTGAGCTTTGTATATTATGTCTGTCGGTGATTGGTTTGATTTTATTATGATGCCTATAAGTTGTTGTACACGCATATAGTAGCCTCTTGATAATTGTGTTTATTTTCTATGACAACTCTCATGTTTAAAAACCATCTGACCTTTAATTATTTGAAAGCATTCATCTGTAAAATAATTTGTTAATAAATCATTTTGTGAGAGTTAATATTTGATTTTTTTCTGGTTATTTTGACTTTTCCATTTTGATATTTTATTGTTTATGCTGTAATCCCTCTTAATATCTATTTTCTAAAATTTAGAAAGGTTTTTGCTATACATACCAGGGTAACCTTGGACTTGTTATGTAGCTCAGGCTAACCTTGAACTCAAGATTCTCCTCTCAGCTTCCAGAGTGCTGGGATTACTGGCATGCACCACCATGTCTTGCTCAATTATTTTTAAAATAAATTATGTGTCTAGGTGTTTTGTAAACTTTGTACATCATGTGCACACAATGTTCAAGTAGGCCAGAAGAGGGCATCAGATCCAGGGGACTGGAGTTACTGAGGGTTGTGATTGACCAAGCAGGTGCTGGCAATGAACACAGGCCCTTTGGAAGAACAAGTGCTCTTAACTGCTGAGCTACCTCTTCAGCCTCTCGTCAATTATTATGTACATGTATATTTATGCATATAAACATCTTCACTGCATGTAAGCATGTGTGTTGTGTGCTCCTAGATGAGAAGAACTGCAGTTACAGATGGTTTGAGTTTCTGTGTGAGTGCCAGAAATTGAATTCAGGTCCTCTGCAAGAGCAAACAGTTTTCTTAATCACAGAAAAAACCCTCCAGTCCTACATACATATAGTTTTTCTTTTCTTTTATTCTTCTTTTTTTTTTGAGTCATGAGTTTACATAGCCCAGAACAATGGATTCTCCTGCTTTCCAAATCTGGGATTATAGGTATGTCCTACTGCACAAATATTTAGATCATCAACTCTTTTGGTTTTATGGGACAGGGTTTCTTTGTGTAGGCTTGGCTGTCTTGGAGCTCACTCTGTAGCCCAGGCTGGCCTCTAACGCATAGAGCTCTTCCTGCCTCTGGCTCCTGAGTGCTGGGATTAAAGGCATGTGCTCCCACCACTACCACCACCGGGCTTCATCAACTTTTTCTTCCTTCATTTCTTTTCCTTCCTTCCTTCCTTCCTTCCTTCCTTCCTTCCTTTTTTTCTTTAAAAACTTATTTTTATTTATATGAGTACTCTACCTGCACGTCCAACTTTGTCAGACGAGGACATGGGATCACACTATAGACAGTTGTGAGCCAGTATGTGGTTACTGGGAACTGAACTCAGCACCTCTGGAAGAGTAAGCAGTGTTCTTAGATGCTGAGCCACCTCTTCAGACCCTCATCAACATTTTCTTATAGACTGATTTTTGTTTAAATTTTTCATGACTCAAACTAACTTGCACTATTACTAAACATAGACCATTTTTCATTTTAAGATTTCCTGGCTGTTATGTATTTTAGATAGGGTCTTACTATGTGACCCTGCCTGACCTGGAACTTGCAATCCCCCCAGCGTCTGATAACAAAGTGCTGGAATTGCTGATACAAGGCACACTCCTGACCTCTCTTTTATTGAGGAAGGGAAAAGGGTCTTCCTAGTAAAAAGTAGTTGTTTTGTTTTGTTTTGTTTTGTTCTTTTTGATGGTACTAGGAATTGAGCCCAGGTCTGAAGCCACATGCTAAGAAAGTACTTTACCACAGGGCCATGTTTGTAGCCCATGTCAAATGCCATAGAAATTGTTAACGGTGAAAACAACTTTGTGTGGATTACTTGAATAGCTATTTTTGTAAAACTGTGGGTTTTACTTATACATTGCTTTTAAAAAAACAATAAAACTGGGTGCTAGTGGCTCACACCTTTAATCCCAGCAAATCCCAGCACTCCTGAGCCAGAGGCAGGCAGATGTCTGTGAGTTCAGGGCCAGCCTGGTCTACAGAATGAGTTCCACTGACAGCCAGAGCTAGACAGAGAAACCCTGTCTCAGACAAACCAGAATTTAAACCACACTGCAAAATCACTCAAATCAGACAATTTAATACCTTATATAGATGTTGGATATTTTTCTGAATAAATACTTTATCATGGATAGGTCTTGTATCCTTTATTTTTTTAGAACTTGAAAACATACCAAGTTGCATATTAAGAAGGCAATCAAAAACATTTCCTTCTGTGTTCAAGTCTGCATTATTTCAAGGCTATCCATCACACACGCAAACACACACACACACACACACACACATCGTAACAACAGCATCAAACATTAGTCTTTAAGCTTTAAATAACTAAAGACAATGCATTCCTTAAAGCAGGAGAGCATACCATGAAGTTACAGCAGTTTAGGTATAAAATATGGGGGGAATGAAATGTACTTCTGTGACAGGGATGTATCTCAGTGTTTTGTTCAGCTTGTGCTCAATCCTCAGCACCACAAATAACAAACCAAATTTCCTTGTGCATGACATTATCAACACATATATTATCCTTAAAGGTGTGTTTCAGGCCCATAGATCTTCTGTACCAAGTAGTCTAAAGGCCTGTTCAATAACCTAAACACTTTCATCTCTATTTATGCCCCTATAACTGCTCCCTTTTTTGTACTCCCTTGTTTGCCATTGTGCCTTAAGGGAAAGTTGTCACCGAGTATCAAGAGTTAATATGCATGAAGAACTTAAGAGCAGTTGACCTATATAAACACTCAATAAATATTCAGAACAACTTGTAAAGGAGAGTCTGCCATTATCTCCATTAAAAAAGTGAAAAGTTCTATTTTATATTCTATGTATATTTTGTTTGTATAGGCATAACCACACATGCACGAGAGTGCCTATGGAGGTCACAAAAGAGCCACCAGATCTCCTTGAGCTGGAGTCACAGGCGGTTGTGACCTGCCCAATGTGGGTACTGGGAACTGAATTTGGGTCCTGTGGTAGAATAGGAATGACTCTAAACCACTGAGCAATCTCCCAGTATCTCCACTCTTTTTCTTTCTTTTTTTGGAAGACAGGTTTTTCTGTGTAGCTCTGGTTGTCTTGGAATTTGTCTGTAGACCAGGCTGGCCTCAAACCCAGAGATTAGACTGCCTCCGTTTAATTAAATACGTGCACCACCGCTCAACCTATCCCCATTCTTATACACAAGGGATTCAAAGTACAAAAAGGTGAGGTCATACCCCAGGTCATACAAATAACAGACTGTTTCCTGTCAATCTGTATCAAACTTCCCCACCTCCAATCCAGACAACTGCTGATCTAGACTAGACATGTTCTCCAAGGTATGTATATCTAGGTATCACTACATCAAAACTAAGATGTTGTTTGTTCTTCTCATGCTCATCCTTTCATGCATACATTGCTACCTAGAGACTGGCTGCTAGGACAGTCTGAATGCACCAGCAGAATAGATTCTAACTGTCTTTCATTAGTCAGATATTAAAGGGATCTGACGTTAAAAGGGGAGACCATGTTTTGCTGCCCAATGAAATTGTTTTGCATTGGAAATATTTTAACTTTATTACATTTATTATTGTGTGTGTGTGTGTGTGAGAGAGAGAGAGAGAGAGAGAG
This sequence comes from Chionomys nivalis, assembly GCF_950005125.1. NCBI lineage: Eukaryota > Metazoa > Chordata > Mammalia > Rodentia > Cricetidae > Chionomys > Chionomys nivalis. The sequence continues at coordinate 112,735 of NW_026646939.1, read as the reverse complement.
AGAGAGAGAGAGAGAGACAGAAAGAGAGCGAGCAGCTGGTGGTCAGTAGCTGCTGATGCAGCAGGTTCTCTTCTACCATGTGGGTCTGGGGATTGAAAGCAGGTGTTTGGGTTTGTTGATAAGTGCCTTTACCTGCTGAGTCATCTTGCTTACCCAGATTTTTTTTTAAATTAAAAGCATTGTAGGTGGTGGTGGCACGCACCTTTAATCTGAGCACTTTGGAAGCAGAGAAAGGTATATCCCAAAGTTCGATGCTAACCTGGTCTACAGAGTGAATGCCAGGAAAACTAGGGCTGCATCGAGAAATCTTGTCTCCAAAACAAACCAAAACAAACAAAGAAGCAAATAAATAAATAAAACCATTTTAGTTTTGAAACCTTATAATAAGATTGTTATTTTAAATTGAGTTTATATTGACATTTTCTTAGTTTAATTGCTAATATAATTAATACTGCCAGACTTAGACAGTAAAACCAAAGCTCTCTGAAGGAATTACTAACCTTTGGAGAGTGAGCGACTCAAGTGTGGAACTAGAGAAGACCCACTTTCACCATCTGATTCTACAGTTTCTGAGAACTAGCTACAGAACATGGCAGCATGCAGCTGAGATCCATAGTTGGAGGCACTTACGCTTGACGGGTATAAAGGTCTGGTTCGTCGAGGTCCTGAGATCTTAATTCCTGTGTGGAGAGGCAGCCAGCACCACCGGTGGAAATGGAACTGCGCTTCATGCTCAGAACCTAATTCATGATTTCAATATCAGAAAAATGTTCCAGATGCAAGTGGATCATTAAGCAATAATTGTCACTTTTATTCTGAAGTAGAAGAGTAACTAAGTTTATTCCTTTACGATAGTATTTTCCCTGTGTGCTGTATTTGTTTGTCATGTATACTTAAGTCCTCACTAAAGATAACACCTATGCAACTTCAAGTATTCAATACACTCGAGCAAGACAATGCAAAAATGAACATATATGATTCCTGCATCACACGGCAATCCATGATCGCAAAATTTCAATGTGTTATCCCGAATACATCACTGGTATCTCTTATGTCTATTTCAATGGTAACTCACAGACTGCTTGACAAGAAATCTCAGGCTCCTTAACTCTCCTCAAAATGTTTCCTTTGGCTTCAAAATCAGGATTCATTCTCTTTTCCTAATATCTACTTTTCTTGCTTTATGTTTAACCCCATAGTTTAATACCCACTATTGTCTTTCTGGTTCTAATCTCCCTTTCAGTAAAGACAAGCAATCCGTTCCATAACATAATGTAGAGGCTGCTTCCATTCTCAAAATATTTTAGTATTATAAGCATACCTATGTCAGACCCTGTCTTCGTCTCTGCAGTACTAGACGCTAGCCACTCAGCTTTTTCTGGTCCTGCCCTGGCTTCTTTCTAGGATAAGACAGAACTCACTGTTGATAAAATTATATATATATATGTAGTGAAGAGAAGTCACGCTATGCGATAAGGCTTATACAGGAGGCTTATTGGAAGATGAGAGAGAAGGGACAGAGAAGGCAGAGAGGGGAGCAGACTAGTCCCATGGGGTAAAGAGTGCGGGAGAGAGAGGGAGGTAGACACAGGAGAAGGGGGAGGTTAGGGGTAGGTCCACCTGTTACAAGGAACCATAGCAAATGTGCCCAGAAGTGGCTACAGGTGAAGTGCTCTTAGTGGCTACAGGTGAGGAGGTTTCCTGTCAGGACCCTAAGGACAGGCAGGCCAATGCAGATTCCCAAATACTAACACCAAATAATAACACCCACTTTATTGTTTGTTTGAGCTGGGGACTTTAGCACAATAGGCTGTGCACTGAGTCACATCACTCCTTGTTCGACTGCTTACATTCCACTTAGGTCTTATTCTCAAGCCTTCAGTTTCCCAGACTTTTTCTTCTTACATGGCTTTTCAGATGCTGCATTACCACAGGAACGCAGTGTTTTAACCTGTCCCTCCCAGGCAGTCCTCCCCTTCTCCCCCTCCCTGCGGAACACCTTGGTCAGCAATCAGCATCCTCTTTTCCCTCTCCAGGCGCTGCCCACACAAACTTACTGATCCCTGAACCCAGAACCTGGCAGATGCCGCCCCAGGTCTCTGATGAAGCAGAGTTTCTTAGCAGGAACAGAGTTAACCCCATACCAGCAGTTACCTTTCTCTCTGGTTCTTGACCCCCAGCGCCCACTTCCAGTAAAATGCACAACTGCTTAGGAAGACACCCACCAATGCCAACCAGGAGCCATTTGGATTTTAAAGTCTCCGCCTGCGTGACGTCAGAAAGCCTCTTGCGAGTACTCTTAAGCAAGAAGGCTATGCCAGTTCCCAGACAGTGGTGGGAAGTCCTAGGGCAAAAGCTTAGATTTCTAAATCTTGCAGCTGTTGTGCCTCTGGCTAGAATTGTAGTTTTGTCCCTAGCAGCCCTTTTGAGTTTCAGTCTTTCCTAGCCATCAGTGTGTCTCCTCATCTGTATTTGAGACAATCAAGTACTTTTGCAGCAGTGCCCAGTTGTTTTCCATAGTATCTTTTATTGTTGTTTTGTTTTGTAAAATATCCCTGGGCCTGGTGAAATGGCTCTGTGGGTAAGAGCACTGCCTGCTCTTCCAAAGAAATGGGTTAAATCCCCAGGACCCATAACTATAACTCTAATTTCAGGAGGTCTGATGCCCTCTTCTGGCCTTGGTGGGCACCAGACACACGTGTGGTATACAGACATACATGTAGGCAAAACACTTTATACATAAAATAAAAATAATAAAGATCTTTTTTAAAAAAATAAAGGCAAATAAAAAGTATTCTTGTACAGTTTTATCAGGACCTAAGTTCTCAAAATTCATTTCAACACTCATCTTAGTTTCAAGATGCCTTAAGAAGTACAAAATTTGCTGGTCAGTGGTGGTACATTCCTTTACTCCCAGTACTCAAGAGGCAGAGGCAGGGGGATCTCTGTGAGTTTGAGAAGAGTCTACAGAAGAAATACAAAATCACTTTAGCTAAGACATTTGAATTGGAAGTATTATCTCTGTTTGACCAAGATCTCCCATATTTTGTCATTACAAGGTCAATTAGTAAGACTATTGTAATAGCTATTGCTTATGCATTAACTACTCCTGGATTCTTTTTATAGAAGACTGAAGTGAGAAAGGATTAATGTTCTACGGGTGCTTAAATAAAGCAAGTTTTCACATACTAGTCCTTCTAAAATCATTCCTCATCAAAGAACTCATTGAAACATTTTTTTTGTACAAATTTTAAAAAGTTGAAGTCTACAGTCATCAGGCTGGTAGTCATAGACACACAAAAACCTGACAAGCTTGCTTTCTATGTCTACTTCTGAATGCCACTCAGGATCAAGTGAGATAATTGTATCAGGATTTTAGCTTAGTGATACATGGCGTTAATAAATTAAAATTCATCCTAAGGAATGTAGTGGGAAGAAATGATAATGTAATCAAGTTGAATTTAATTTGCTAGATATTTTATAATGACATTTTAAGTCATAAGCAACTGTAATATACTTTACTATTAGAAACTCTTTTAATTAATGCAGGCCACCTTATTCCCATGTGGTTATGCCGTGGCAGTATCTGTGAAAAATTCTTCAGAGCAGGTAATAGGGATATGTTACATCTCTTTTTATCTTCTTTTTTTTTTTCTGAGACAAGCTTGTCTATTTAACAGTCTTGGCTGTGTCCATTTTTTACCTTTTATGTTAATTCTTTAAAAACAACTACTTCTTTATTTTATTTATTGTATTATGTGTAGTTGGAATTTTCCTTTGGGCCACCAAGAAACTCCCAAATAATTTATTATGAATGCTTCTTATTAATTATAAGTGCTTAGTCTTAGCTTAGGCTCGTCCTGCTAGCTTTTTGAACTTAATTTAACCTGTTTCTATTCATCTACATTTTTCCTTGGGGCTTTTTACCTTTCTTTTATTCTGTATGTCTTGGTTTCCTGCTTCCTCCATGTGTGTCTGATTGGCCACTGGTTTCTCCCTGGTATCTCTTTTTCTTTCTTCCTTTCTAAGCCTAAATTCCTCCTGCTACTCAGTTTCCCTGCCTGCAAGTCCTGCCTATACCTCTTTCTTGCTATTGGCCATTTAGCTTTTTGTTAGACTAATCAGGTGCCTTAGGCAGACAAGGTAAAACAGCAACACATTTTTACATATAATTCAACAAATGCAACACGTCTTTACATAGTTATACAAATATTTTGTAACAATGAAACATCATTTCTCCTTTTACTTTTTTTCTTCAAACCCGCTCTTATATGCCTCCTTGTTCCCTTTCAAATTCATGGATTTTTCATTAATTTTGTTACATGCATATGTGTATGTAACCTGCCCGATCTGTATGTTACTTGTCTGTATGCTGTCAGGGTTATAATTAGGTTGAAGGGAGATAAATACACAGGGAGAAAGGAGAGCAAAATAATAGTATGGATATGTGAAAAAAATCACAAGGATTCATACTGTTAAGTACCTAAGAAACTATAACACACACATACTTTAATTTAGTATAATGTTATTTGTATGTATGATTCAGGGCTCACCATTTGGTATTGGATAAGCATTTTGTGTACTCTTCCCACAGTAGGACTAAAACTGTTTCTCCACTCCCGGCATTTGTGAGTTCCCTATAGTTCTTTGTGTAGGGCTGGTTGGCCCCTTGTCCCTTATAGATTGCCTCTTGTCCTTATTCAGCTCATACTTAAGCAGCCATGTTAATAAGATTTTATTGGTGTAGATTCTGACATTCCTAGGAGATACAATGTCACAGCAAACTCCATGATGCTCTGGCTCTTATAATCTATGTGTCCCCTCCTTTACAATGTTTCGTGATACTTACGTGTAGTGATATTTCATTTGTATTTTAATAAAGAAAGTTTAGCTGAAGATCAGAGAGTAAGTGGTAGCACACACCTTTAATCTCAGTAGCCACACTAGTTTGCCATAGAAACCTGGCGGTGCACGCCTTTAATCCCAGTGGTGCACATCTTTAATCCCAACCTAAAGAATGGAATGCAAGACAGAAGGAGAAAGCTCTCAGACACAGTCTCATCACCCTGTTATTTGATTTCTCTGTTAGATTGCCTTCACATATGCATTTATTTCAGGAAGCATCGACTGTATCAATACCCATGCCACTGCACACTACTTCCGTGGCCTTAGTTTTAGCTGTTTCTCCCTGTATACACTCCCTCGTCCCTCTATTTCTCTCCTTGCACCTCCCCTCACCAGCCTGTACCTTTCTATTCTATTTCTTCTTTCCTGATGAGATGCTTCTCTCCTCCTTAGTCTGTTACTCTATGCTTAATCTCTGTGATTCTGTATATCCACATGTAAGCTAATACATGCCACATTTGGCTTTCTGTGTCTGGGTACCTCACTCAGGGTGATTTCTCCCCCTAGTTCTACCCATTTACTGTGAATTTAATTCTTTTTAATGGCTGAGTAATATTCATTTGTATAAAGGTTCCAATTTTTATTATCCATTCATATTCATGTCTTGAATATGTTATCCAATTTCTGGGCATTATTAATAGAGCAGCAATGGACATGGTTGAGTAAGCGTCTCTGTGGTAGGATGAAGTTTCCTTTGGGTAAATGCCCAAGAGTGATAGAGCTGGATCACAAGGTAGATCAGTTCCCATCTCTCTAAGGTAAATCCACACTCATTTCCATAGTGACTGTATGAGTCTGCACTCCTACCAGCAGTGGATGAGTGTACCCCTTATTCTATGTCCTTGCCAGCAGGAACTGTCAATCGTATTATTGATCCTAAGGATTCTGACAGGTGTAAAATGGACTCTCAAAGCAGACTTGGTTTGCATTTCACGAATGACTGAGAATGTTGAACATTTAAGTCTTTCTCAGCCACTTAAGATTCCCTATTGAGAATTCTCTGTTTAAAAATTCCCAGTTTTAATTGAGTCATTTGTTTTCTTGATATCTAGCCTTTTGAGTTCTTTATACATTTTGTTTGAGTTTTTTTGTATAATTTTGGATATTAGCCCTCTATTGGGTGTGTAGTTGATAAAAAATATTTTACCATTCTGTAAGCTGCCACTTTGTCTGAATGATGGGATCTTTTGTCATGCAGAAGCTTTTCAGTTTCATGAGATCCCATTTATTAATTGTTGAAATTAGTGTCTGTGTTAATAGTGTTCTGCTCAGAAAGTCTTTTCCTATGTCATTGATTTCAGGGATCTTCCCTTCTTTTTCTTCTGTTAGGTTCAAGATATCTGGTTTTAGGTTGAGGTCTGTGTGGGAATTCCTTTCCATTAAATATTTTTTGGGATGTGGGGGTGTGTCAGCAATAGGGTGGCTTCTGTGTGCTGACATGATCTCTTATAAGGGAGAGAATGGTCTCCCATGTATTTCTGGTTTCTTCATCAAAGATCAGGAGTCCGTAGGCACTTGAATTACACCTGACTTCTCAGTGGAAACCATGAAAGCCAGAATGTCTTAGATAGATGTGCTGCCAACACTAAGAGACCATGAAGGCAATCCCAGAGTACTATTCGCAGCAAAGCTTGCATTCACCATCAATGGAGAAAAAAGATATTCCAGGACAAAAACAGATTTAAATAATAGGTAGCCACAAACCCAGCCTTACAGAAACTACTAGAAGGCAAAGCACAAACCAAGGAATCTAAGAACACCCATAATAACACAGACATCTGACAACTCTCCACCACCACAACTCAAAGAAGGGAAACACACACTCTAATAGTAGGTTTCAACACTCCTCTCTCACCAATGGACAGGCTAAACAGACAGAAACTTAATGGAGCAATAAGAGATATCACAGATGTAGTGAAACAAATGAAATTAATAGACATCTATAGAACATTCCACCCAACAGAAAAGAAAATACCTTCTTCTCAGCATCTCATGGAACCTTCTCAAAAATTGATCACATAATCAGTAACAAAGCAAACATTCACAGATACAAAAGAAAATGTAGTAACCAGCTGTGTGCTATTGGATTACCATGGAATAATGCTAGAATTCAACAACAATTCTACCCCCAGAATGCCTACAAACTCATGAAAACTGAACAGTCAACTACTCTCCAGAAGATGACATCAGATACCTTAGAATTAGAGATATAAGGGATTGTGAGCTGCCATATGGGTGCTGTTAACTGAACCTTTGTCCTCTGCAAGAGCGGCAAGTGCTCTTAATCATGGATTCATCAACCCAGCCCTAGAAGGTACTTCATTTTTTCCCTTAAACCCAGATGTCATTAGGAAAGATCCTTTTACAGATGGTGCTGAGAAAACTGGGTATGTACCTGTAGAAGAATGAAATCAGGTCGAGTCTCAAACTACATGAAACATTGAAAATAGATCACAGACTTCATGTGAAGACAGGACATGCTGAAACTGCAGGGAAGACACATCAACTATGTCCCGTGTCAACAATCATCCTATGCAGAGGTAGGAACTTCTGAATGGACTGTGACAGCAGAGAACACAACCCAAGGACTGACACATGGATTATAGCAAACTAAAAACCTGCCTAACAATGGAAGGAACCTCACAACTGAAGAGACAGCTTACAGATTTGAGAAATCATTGCCAACTCTGTATCGCATAGGGTTCTATTATGTAAAAACAGCCAAGATTAAACCAAATCCAATCCATACATGAGGTAATGAGGTGAGCAGACAGTCCTCAAAGGAAGAAATAGAAATGGCAAATAATATTTGATGATGGGTTCAACATCCTAAGCCATCAGGGAAAGGTGAAATTAAAATGATTTATACTCTCACCTTACTAGCTCAGAATGACTTTCATCAAGAAAACAGAACAACAGATGCTGGCAGGAATTTGAGGAAAGAGGAAACTTTACTCACTGCTAGTGAGCATAAATTGCAGCTACTGAGGAAATCAGTAAGTAGGTTTGTCAAAAATGAGAAAGTGGTGGGACAGATGTCTCAGGGAAAAGCACTGGCTGCTCTTACAGAGGAACTGGGTTTGGTTCCCAGCACCCACTTGGTGGCTCAGAACCATCTATAACTCCAGTTCCAGGGAATCCCTTTCTGGCCTCCACAGTCACCACGGATGTACACATATATTGCAGGAAAAATATTCACACACATAAAAATAAAAGATAAACAAATCTTTGAGGACGACAACCAAAACTATCACATGATCTGCCTATATGCCTCAGTGATAAAGAGCACTTCTTGTTCTTCCAGAGGACCAGCATTTGATTCCCAACACTCAAACCAGGCAGTTCACAACCACCTGTAACACAAGCCCCAGGAGGGTCTGACATCTCTCATCTCTGTGGTCACACACACACACACAGACACACACACACACATATACACAGATTTAAAAGTAAAAAAATGACATTTGTAGGAAAATGGGTGAAATTACAGTTCAGAATGTTAGCTGAAATAAACTGCATTCAGATAAGCACTATGTTTTCTCTCATGTGTGTATTCTTGATTGAAGTTTCTATGTGTGAGTGGGTCGGTGTCCATGTGTGGATGACTCCTGAAACTAGAGAACTGTGAGAGGGAAAAAGAGACCTGAAGGATTAGGGTACAGGAACACTGACAGAAGATAATGCAATATTGTACTGGGAGAGCAGAAATTAGGTTGTTGTGGGCAATGGAAAAACAGCAAGAATGGGACAGAGGGGAGGGCAAGGCAAAGGCCAGAGGGCAGGGTGTGGAAGAAGAAAACATGTGTAAAAATGCCATTATGAAATCTACTACTTTGTAGCTAACTTAATAATCTTGTAATGGGAAATACTTGTTCCTGTAGCCATCGTCCCACTTGAAATGGAGTCCATGGGGCAGGTGTTGTGCTATATTAGTTCAGACATCTATTACAGTACCAGGCATATGGTCATGCGTAAAGCATTTGCTGAGCCAGTTGTTGCCATGCATGCATCTAATTCCAGCATTTAGAGGACTAAGGAAGGCCCAAAGATTCTGGCTAGAGACTCACCTAATCTGAGCAAGACCTTATCTTAAATAATAATTGCCTATTTGCCAAATACATTTTGATAGCAATTATTGAGCTTTGTATATTATGTCTGTCGGTGATTGGTTTGATTTTATTATGATGCCTATAAGTTGTTGTACACGCATATAGTAGCCTCTTGATAATTGTGTTTATTTTCTATGACAACTCTCATGTTTAAAAACCATTAGACATTTAATTATTTGAAAGCATTCATCTGTAAAATAATTTGTTAATAAAATCTTTTTTGAGAGTTAATATTTGATTTTTTCTGGTTATTTTGACTTTTCCATTTTGATATTTTATTGTTTATGCTGTAATCCCTCTTAATATCTATTTTCTAAAATTTAGAAAGGTTTTTGCTATACATACCAGGGTAACCTTGGACTTGTTATGTAGCTCAGGCTAACCTTGAACTCAAGATTCTCCTCTCAGCTTCCAGAGTGCTGGGATTACTGGCATGCACCACCATGTCTTGCTCAATTATTTTTAAAATAAATTATGTGTCTAGGTGTTTTGTAAACTTTGTACATCATGTGCACACAATGTTCAAGTAGGCCAGAAGAGGGCATCAGATCCAGGGGACTGGAGTTACTGAGGGTTGTGATTGACCAAGCAGGTGCTGGCAATGAACACAGGCCCTTTGGAAGAACAAGTGCTCTTAACTGCTGAGCTACCTCTTCAGCCTCTCGTCAATTATTATGTACATGTATATTTATGCATATAAACATCTTCACTGCATGTAAGCATGTGTGTTGTGTGCTCCTAGATGAGAAGAACTGCAGTTACAGATGGTTTGAGTTTCTGTGTGAGTGCCAGAAATTGAATTCAGGTCCTCTGCAAGAGCAAACAGTTTTCTTAATCACAGAAAAAACCCTCCAGTCCTACATACATATAGTTTTTTTTTCTTTTATTCTTCTTTTTTTTTTTTGAGTCATGAGTTTACATAGCCCAGAACAATGGATTCTCCTGCTTTCCAAATCTGGGATTATAGGTATGTCCTACTGCACAAATATTTAGATCATCAACTCTTTTGGTTTTATGGGACAGGGTTTCTTTGTGTAGGCTTGGCTGTCTTGGAGCTCACTCTGTAGCCCAGGCTGGCCTCTAACGCATAGAGCTCTTCCTGCCTCTGGCTCCTGAGTGCTGGGATTAAAGGCATGTGCTCCCACCACTACCACCACCGGGCTTCATCAACTTTTTCTTCCTTCATTTCTTTTCCTTCCTTCCTTCCTTCCTTCCTTTTTTTCTTTAAAAACTTATTTTTATTTATATGAGTACTCTACCTGCACGTCCAACTTTGTCAGACGAGGACATGGGATCACACTATAGACAGTTGTGAGCCAGTATGTGGTTACTGGGAACTGAACTCAGCACCTCTGGAAGAGTAAGCAGTGTTCTTAGATGCTGAGCCACCTCTTCAGACCCTCATCAACATTTTCTTATAGACTGATTTTTGTTTAAATTTTTCATGACTCAAACTAACTTGCACTATTACTAAACATAGACCATTTTTCATTTTAAGATTTCCTGGCTGTTATGTATTTTAGATAGGGTCTTACTATGTGACCCTGCCTGACCTGGAACTTGCAATCCCCCCAGCATCTGATAACAAAGTGCTGGAATTGCTGATACAAGGCACACTCCTGACCTCTCTTTTATTGAGGAAGGGAAAAGGGTCTTCCTAGTAAAAAGTAGTTGTTTTGTTTTGTTTTGTTTTGTTCTTTTTGATGGTACTAGGAATTGAGCCCAGGTCTGAAGCCACATGCTAAGAAAGTACTTTACCACAGGGCCATGTTTGTAGCCCATGTCAAATGCCATAGAAATTGTTAACGGTGAAAACAACTTTGTGTGGATTACTTGAATAGCTATTTTTGTAAAACTGTGGGTTTTACTTATACATTGCTTTTAAAAAAACAATAAAACTGGGTGCTAGTGGCTCACACCTTTAATCCCAGCAAATCCCAGCACTCCTGAGCCAGAGGCAGGCAGATGTCTGTGAGTTCAGGGCCAGCCTGGTCTACAGAATGAGTTCCACTGACAGCCAGAGCTAGACAGAGAAACCCTGTCTCAGACAAACCAGAATTTAAACCACACTGCAAAATCACTCAAATCAGACAATTTAATACCTTATATAGATGTTGGATATTTTTCTGAATAAATACTTTATCATGGATAGGTCTTGTATCCTTTATTTTTTTAGAACTTGAAAACATACCAAGTTGCATATTAAGAAGGCAATCAAAAACATTTCCTTCTGTGTTCAAGTCTGCATTATTTCAAGGCTATCCATCACACACGCAAACACACACACACACACATCGTAACAACAGCATCAAACATTAGTCTTTAAGCTTTAAATAACTAAAGACAATGCATTCCTTAAAGCAGGAGAGCATACCATGAAGTTACAGCAGTTTAGGTATAAAATATGGGGGGAATGAAATGTACTTCTGTGACAGGGATGTATCTCAGTGTTTTGTTCAGCTTGTGCTCAATCCTCAGCACCACAAATAACAAACCAAATTTCCTTGTGCATGACATTATCAACACATATATTATCCTTAAAGGTGTGTTTCAGGCCCATAGATCTTCTGTACCAAGTAGTCTAAAGGCCTGTTCAATAACCTAAACACTTTCGTCTCTATTTATGCCCCTATAACTGCTCCCTTTTTTGTACTCCCTTGTTTGCCATTGTGCCTTAAGGGAAAGTTGTCACCGAGTATCAAGAGTTAATATGCATGAAGAACTTAAGAGCAGTTGACCTATATAAACACTCAATAAATATTCAGAACAACTTGTAAAGGAGAGTCTGCCATTATCTCCATTAAAAAAGTGAAAAGTTCTATTTTATATTCTATGTATATTTTGTTTGTATAGGCATAACCACACATGCACGAGAGTGCCTATGGAGGTCACAAAAGAGGCACCAGATCTCCTTGAGCTGGAGTCACAGGCGCTTGTGACCTGCCCAATGTGGGTACTGGGAACTGAATTTGGGTCCTGTGGTAGAATAGGAACGACTCTAAACCACTGAGCAATCTCCCAGTATCTCCACTCTTTTTCTTTCTTTTTTTGGAAGACAGGTTTTTCTGTGTAGCTCTGGTTGTCTTGGAATTTGTCTGTAGACCAGGCTGGCCTCAAACCCAGAGATTAGACTGCCTCCGTTTAATTAAATACGTGCACCACCGCTCAACCTATCCCCATTCTTATACACAAGGGATTCAAAGTACAAAAAGGTGAGGTCATACCCCAGGTCATACAAATAACAGACTGTTTCCTGTCAATCTGTATCAAACTTCCCCACCTCCAATCCAGACAACTGCTGATCTAGACTAGACATGTTCTCCAAGGTATGTATATCTAGGTATCACTACATCAAAACTAAGATGTTGTTTGTTCTTCTCATGCTCATCCTTTCATGCATACATTGCTACCTAGAGACTGGCTGCTAGGACAGTCTGAATGCACCAGCAGAATAGATTCTAACTGTCTTTCATTAGTCAGATATTAAAGGGATCTGACGTTAAAAGGGGAGACCATGTTTTGCTGCCCAATGAAATTGTTTTGCATTGGAAATATTTTAACTTTATTACATTTATTATTGTGTGTGTGTGTGTGTGTGTGAGAGAGAGAGAGAGAGACAGAAAGAGAGCGAGCAGCTGGTGGTCAGTAGCTGCTGATGCAGCAGGTTCTCTTCTACCATGTGGGTCTGGGGATTGAAAGCAGGTGTTTGGGTTTGTTGATAAGTGCCTTTACCTGCTGAGTCATCTTGCTTACCCAGATTTTTTTTTTTAAATTAAAAGCATTGTAGGTGGTGGTGGCACGCACCTTTAATCTGAGCACTTTGGAAGCAGAGAAAGGTATATCCCAAAGTTCGATGCTAACCTGGTCTACAGAGTGAATGCCAGGAAAACTAGGGCTGCATCGAGAAATCTTGTCTCCAAAACAAACCAAACCAAAACAAACAAAGAAGCAAATAAATAAATAAAACCATTTTAGTTTTGAAACCTTATAATAAGATTGTTATTTTAAATTGAGTTTATATTGACATTTTCTTAGTTTAATTGCTAATATAATTAATACTGCCAGACTTAGACAGTAAAACCAAAGCTCTCTGAAGGAATTACTAACCTTTGGAGAGTGAGCGACTCAAGTGTGGAACTAGAGAAGACCCACTTTCACCATCTGATTCTACAGTTTCTGAGAACTAGCTACAGAACATGGCAGCATGCAGCTGAGATCCATAGTTGGAGGCACTTACGCTTGACGGGTATAAAGGTCTGGTTCGTCGAGGTCCTGAGATCTTAATTCCTGTGTGGAGAGGCAGCCAGCACCACCGGTGGAAATGGAACTGCGCTTCATGCTCAGAACCTAATTCATGATTTCAATATCAGAAAAATGTTCCAGATGCAAGTGGATCATTAAGCAATAATTGTCACTTTTATTCTGAAGTAGAAGAGTAACTAAGTTTATTCCTTTACGATAGTATTTTCCCTGTGTGCTGTATTTGTTTGTCATGTATACTTAAGTCCTCACTAAAGATAACACCTATGCAACTTCAAGTATTCAATACACTCGAGCAAGACAATGCAAAAATGAACATATATGATTCCTGCATCACACGGCAATCCATGATCGCAAAATTTCAATGTGTTATCCCGAATACATCACTGGTATCTCTTATGTCTATTTCAATGGTAACTCACAGACTGCTTGACAAGAAATCTCAGGCTCCTTAACTCTCCTCAAAATGTTTCCTTTGGCTTCAAAATCAGGATTCATTCTCTTTTCCTAATATCTACTTTTCTTGCTTTATGTTTAACCCCATAGTTTAATACCCACTATTGTCTTTCTGGTTCTAATCTCCCTTTCAGTAAAGACAAGCAATCCGTTCCATAACATAATGTAGAGGCTGCTTCCATTCTCAAAATATTTTAGTATCATAAGCATACCTATGTCAGACCCTGTCTTCGTCTCTGCAGCACTAGACGCTAGCCACTCAGCTTTTTCTGGTCCTGCCCTGGCTTCTTTCTAGGATAAGACAGAACTCACTGTTGATAAAATTATATATATATATATATATATATATATATATATATATATATATATATATATATATATGTAGTGAAGAGAAGTCACGCTATGCGATAAGGCTTATACAGGAGGCTTATTGGAAGATGAGAGAGAAGGGACAGAGAAGGCAGAGAGGGGAGCAGACTAGTCCCATGGGGTAAAGAGTGCGGGAGAGAGAGGGAGGTAGACACAGGAGAAGGGGGAGGTTAGGGGTAGGTCCACCTGTTACAAGGAACCATAGCAAATGTGCCCAGAAGTGGCTACAGGTGAAGTGCTCTTAGTGGCTACAGGTGAGGAGGTTTCCTGTCAGGACCCTAAGGACAGGCAGGCCAATGCAGATTCCCAAATACTAACACCAAATAATAACACCCACTTTATTGTTTGTTTGAGCTGGGGACTTTAGCACAATAGGCTGTGCACTGAGTCACATCACTCCTTGTTCGACTGCTTACATTCCACTTAGGTCTTATTCTCAAGCCTTCAGTTTCCCAGACTTTTTCTTCTTACATGGCTTTTCAGATGCTGCATTACCACAGGAACGCAGTGTTTTAACCTGTCCCTCCCAGGCAGTCCTCCCCTTCTCCCCCTCCCTGCGGAACACCTTGGTCAGCAATCAGCATCCTCTTTTCCCTCTCCAGGCGCTGCCCACACAAACTTACTGATCCCTGAACCCAGAACCTGGCAGATGCCGCCCCAGGTCTCTGATGAAGCAGAGTTTCTTAGCAGGAACAGAGTTAACCCCATACCAGCAGTTACCTTTCTCTCTGGTTCTTGACCCCCAGCGCCCACTTCCAGTAAAATGCACAACTGCTTAGGAAGACACCCACCAATGCCAACCAGGAGCCATTTGGATTTTAAAGTCTCCGCCTGCGTGACGTCAGAAAGCCTCTTGCGAGTACTCTTAAGCAAGAAGGCTATGCCAGTTCCCAGACAGTGGTGGGAAGTCCTAGGGCAAAAGCTTAGATTTCTAAATCTTGCAGCTGTTGTGCCTCTGGCTAGAATTGTAGTTTTGTCCCTAGCAGCCCTTTTGAGTTTCAGTCTTTCCTAGCCATCAGTGTGTCTCCTCATCTGTATTTGAGACAATCAAGTACTTTTGCAGCAGTGCCCAGTTGTTTTCCATAGTATCTTTTATTGTTGTTTTGTTTTGTAAAATATCCCTGGGCCTGGTGAAATGGCTCCGTGGGTAAGAGCACTGCCTGCTCTTCCAAAGAAATGGGTTAAATCCCCAGGACCCATAACTATAACTCTAATTTCAGGAGGTCTGATGCCCTCTTCTGGCCTTGGTGGGCACCAGACACACGTGTGGTATACAGACATACATGTAGGCAAAACACTTTATACATAAAATAAAAATAATAAAGATCTTTTTTAAAAAAATAAAGGCAAATAAAAAGTATTCTTGTACAGTTTTATCAGGACCTAAGTTCTCAAAATTCATTTCAACACTCATCTTAGTTTCAAGATGCCTTAAGAAGTACAAAATTTGCTGGTCAGTGGTGGTACATTCCTTTACTCCCAGTACTCAAGAGGCAGAGGCAGGGGGATCTCTGTGAGTTTGAGAAGAGTCTACAGAAGAAATACAAAATCACTTTAGCTAAGACATTTGAATTGGAAGTATTATCTCTGTTTGACCAAGATCTCCCATATTTTGTCATTACAAGGTCAATTAGTAAGACTATTGTAATAGCTATTGCTTATGCATTAACTACTCCTGGATTCTTTTTATAGAAGACTGAAGTGAGAAAGGATTAATGTTCTACGGGTGCTTAAATAAAGCAAGTTTTCACATACTAGTCCTTCTAAAATCATTCCTCATCAAAGAACTCATTGAAACATTTTTTTTTGTACAAATTTTAAAAAGTTGAAGTCTACAGTCATCAGGCTGGTAGTCATAGACACACAAAAACCTGACAAGCTTGCTTTCTATGTCTACTTCTGAATGCCACTCAGGATCAAGTGAGATAATTGTATCAGGATTTTAGCTTAGTGATACATGGCGTTAATAAATTAAAATTCATCCTAAGGAATGTAGTGGGAAGAAATGATAATGTAATCAAGTTGAATTTAATTTGCTAGATATTTTATAATGACATTTTAAGTCATAAGCAACTGTAATATACTTTACTATTAGAAACTCTTTTAATTAATGCAGGCCACCTTATTCCCATGTGGTTATGCCGTGGCAGTATCTGTGAAAAATTCTTCAGAGCAGGTAATAGGGATATGTTACATCTCTTTTTATCTTCTTTTTTTTTTCTGAGACAAGCTTGTCTATTTAACAGTCTTGGCTGTGTCCCTTTTTTACCTTTTATGTTAATTCTTTAAAAACAACTACTTCTTTATTTTATTTATTGTATTATGTGTAGTTGGAATTTTCCTTTGGGCCACCAAGAAACTCCCAAATAATTTATTATGAATGCTTCTTATTAATTATAAGTGCTTAGTCTTAGCTTAGGCTCGTCCTGCTAGCTTTTTGAACTTAATTTAACCTGTTTCTATTCATCTACATTTTTCCTTGGGGCTTTTTACCTTTCTTTTATTCTGTATGTCTTGGTTTCCTGCTTCCTCCATGTGTGTCTGATTGGCCACTGGTTTCTCCCTGGTATCTCTTTTTCTTTCTTCCTTTCTAAGCCTAAATTCCTCCTGCTACTCAGTTTCCCTGCCTGCAAGTCCTGCCTATACCTCTTTCTTGCTATTGGCCATTTAGCTTTTTGTTAGACTAATCAGGTGCCTTAGGCAGACAAGGTAAAACAGCAACACATTTTTACATATAATTCAACAAATGCAACACGTCTTTACATAGTTATACAAATATTTTGTAACAATGAAACATCATTTCTCCTTTTACTTTTTTTCTTCAAACCCGCTCTTATATGCCTCCTTGTTCCCTTTCAAATTCATGGATTTTTCATTAATTTTGTTACATGCATATGTGTATGTAACCTGCCCGATCTGTATGTTACTTGTCTGTATGCTGTCAGGGTTATAATTAGGTTGAAGGGAGATAAATACACAGGGAGAAAGGAGAGCAAAATAATAGTATGGATATGTGAAAAAAATCACAAGGATTCATACTGTTAAGTACCTAAGAAACTATAACACACACATACTTTAATTTAGTATAATGTTATTTGTATGTATGATTCAGGGCTCACCATTTGGTATTGGATAAGCATTTCGTGTACTCTTCCCACAGTAGGACTAAAACTGTTTCTCCACTCCCGGCATTTGTGAGTTCCCTATAGTTCTTTGTGTAGGGCTGGTTGGCCCCTTGTCCCTTATAGATTGCCTCTTGTCCTTATTCAGCTCATACTTAAGCAGCCATGTTAATAAGATTTTATTGGTGTAGATTCTGACATTCCTAGGAGATACAATGTCACAGCAAACTCCATGATGCTCTGGCTCTTATAATCTATGTGTCCCCTCCTTTACAATGTTTCGTGATACTTACGTGTAGTGATATTTCATTTGTATTTTAATAAAGAAAGTTTAGCTGAAGATCAGAGAGTAAGTGGTAGCACACACCTTTAATCTCAGTAGCCACACTAGTTTGCCATAGAAACCTGGCGGTGCACGCCTTTAATCCCAGTGGTGCACATCTTTAATCCCAACCTAAAGAATGGAATGCAAGACAGAAGGAGAAAGCTCTCAGACACAGTCTCATCACCCTGTTATTTGATTTCTCTGTTAGATTGCCTTCACATATGCATTTATTTCAGGAAGCATCGACTGTATCAATACCCATGCCACTGCACACTACTTCCGTGGCCTTAGTTTTAGCTGTTTCTCCCTGCATACACTCCCTCGTCCCTCTATTTCTCTCCTTGCACCTCCCCTCACCAGCCTGTACCTTTCTATTCTATTTCTTCTTTCCTGATGAGATGCTTCTCTCCTCCTTAGTCTGTTACTCTATGCTTAATCTCTGTGATTCTGTATATCCACATGTAAGCTAATACATGCCACATTTGGCTTTCTGTGTCTGGGTACCTCACTCAGGGTGATTTCTCCCCCTAGTTCTACCCATTTACTGTGAATTTAATTCTTTTTAATGGCTGAGTAATATTCATTTGTATAAAGGTTCCAATTTTTATTATCCATTCATATTCATGTCTTGAATATGTTATCCAATTTCTGGGCATTATTAATAGAGCAGCAATGGACATGGTTGAGTAAGCGTCTCTGTGGTAGGATGAAGTTTCCTTTGGGTAAATGCCCAAGAGTGATAGAGCTGGATCACAAGGTAGATCAGTTCCCATCTCTCTAAGGTAAATCCACACTCATTTCCATAGTGACTGTATGAGTCTGCACTCCTACCAGCAGTGGATGAGTGTACCCCTTATTCTATGTCCTTGCCAGCAGGAACTGTCAATCGTATTATTGATCCTAAGGATTCTGACAGGTGTAAAATGGACTCTCAAAGCAGACTTGTTTTGCATTTCACGAATGACTGAGAATGTTGAACATTTAAGTCTTTCTCAGCCACTTAAGATTCCCTATTGAGAATTCTCTGTTTAAAAATTCCCAGTTTTAATTGAGTCATTTGTTTTCTTGATATCTAGCCTTTTGAGTTCTTTATACATTTTGTTTGAGTTTTTTTGTATAATTTTGGATATTAGCCCTCTATTGGGTGTGTAGTTGATAAAAAAATATTTTACCATTCTGTAAGCTGCCACTTTGTCTGAATGATGGGATCTTTTGTCATGCAGAAGCTTTTCAGTTTCATGAGATCCCATTTATTAATTGTTGAAATTAGTGTCTGTGTTAATAGTGTTCTGCTCAGAAAGTCTTTTCCTATGTCATTGATTTCAGGGATCTTCCCTTCTTTTTCTTCTGTTAGGTTCAAGATATCTGGTTTTAGGTTGAGGTCTGTGTGGGAATTCCTTTCCATTAAATATTTTTTGGGATGTGGGGGTGTGTCAGCAATAGGGTGGCTTCTGTGTGCTGACATGATCTCTTATAAGGGAGAGAATGGTCTCCCATGTATTTCTGGTTTCTTCATCAAAGATCAGGAGTCCGTAGGCACTTGAATTACACCTGACTTCTCAGTGGAAACCATGAAAGCCAGAATGTCTTAGATAGATGTGCTGCCAACACTAAGAGACCATGAAGGCAATCCCAGAGTACTATTCGCAGCAAAGCTTGCATTCACCATCAATGGAGAAAAAAGATATTCCAGGACAAAAACAGATTTAAATAATAGGTAGCCACAAACCCAGCCTTACAGAAACTACTAGAAGGCAAAGCACAAACCAAGGAATCTAAGAACACCCATAATAACACAGACATCTGACAACTCTCCACCACCACAACTCAAAGAAGGGAAACACACACTCTAATAGTAGGTTTCAACACTCCTCTCTCACCAATGGACAGGCTAAACAGACAGAAACTTAATGGAGCAATAAGAGATATCACAGATGTAGTGAAACAAATGAAATTAATAGACATCTATAGAACATTCCACCCAACAGAAAAGAAAATACCTTCTTCTCAGCATCTCATGGAACCTTCTCAAAAATTGATCACATAATCAGTAACAAAGCAAACATTCACAGATACAAAAGAAAATGTAGTAACCAGCTGTGTGCTATTGGATTACCATGGAATAATGCTAGAATTCAACAACAATTCTACCCCCAGAATGCCTACAAACTCATGAAAACTGAACAGTCAACTACTCTCCAGAAGATGACATCAGATACCTTAGAATTAGAGATATAAGGGATTGTGAGCTGCCATATGGGTGCTGTTAACTGAACCTTTGTCCTCTGCAAGAGCGGCAAGTGCTCTTAATCATGGATTCATCAACCCAGCCCTAGAAGGTACTTCATTTTTTCCCTTAAACCCAGATGTCATTAGGAAAGATCCTTTTACAGATGGTGCTGAGAAAACTGGGTATGTACCTGTAGAAGAATGAAATCAGGTCGAGTCTCAAACTACATGAAACATTGAAAATAGATCACAGACTTCATGTGAAGACAGGACATGCTGAAACTGCAGGGAAGACACATCAACTATGTCCCGTGTCAACAATCATCCTATGCAGAGGTAGGAACTTCTGAATGGACTGTGACAGCAGAGAACACAACCCAAGGACTGACACATGGATTATAGCAAACTAAAAACCTGCCTAACAATGGAAGGAACCTCACAACTGAAGAGACAGCTTACAGATTTGAGAAATCATTGCCAACTCTGTATCGCATAGGGTTCTATTATGTAAAAACAGCCAAGATTAAACCAAATCCAATCCATACATGAGGTAATGAGGTGAGCAGACAGTCCTCAAAGGAAGAAATAGAAATGGCAAATAATATTTGATGATGGGTTCAACATCCTAAGCCATCAGGGAAAGGTGAAATTAAAATGATTTATACTCTCACCTTACTAGCTCAGAATGACTTTCATCAAGAAAACAGAACAACAGATGCTGGCAGGAATTTGAGGAAAGAGGAAACTTTACTCACTGCTAGTGAGCATAAATTGCAGCTACTGAGGAAATCAGTAAGTAGGTTTGTCAAAAATGAGAAAGTGGTGGGACAGATGTCTCAGGGAAAAGCACTGGCTGCTCTTACAGAGGAACTGGGTTTGGTTCCCAGCACCCACTTGGTGGCTCAGAACCATCTATAACTCCAGTTCCAGGGAATCCCTTTCTGGCCTCCACAGTCACCACGGATGTACACATATATTGCAGGAAAAATATTCACACACATAAAAATAAAAGATAAACAAATCTTTGAGGACGACAACCAAAACTATCACATGATCTGCCTATATGCCTCAGTGATAAAGAGCACTTCTTGTTCTTCCAGGGGACCAGCATTTGATTCCCAACACTCAAACCAGGCAGTTCACAACCACCTGTAACACAAGCCCCAGGAGGGTCTGACATCTCTCATCTCTGTGGTCTCACACACACACACACACACACACACACACACACACACACACACACATATACACAGATTTAAAAGTAAAAAAATGACATTTGTAGGAAAATGGGTGAAATTACAGTTCAGAATGTTAGCTGAAATAAACTGCATTCAGATAAGCACTATGTTTTCTCTCATGTGTGTATTCTTGATTGAAGTTTCTATGTGTGAGTGGGTCGGTGTCCATGTGTGGATGACTCATGAAACTAGAGAACTGTGAGAGGGAAAAAGAGACCTGAAGGATTAGGGTACAGGAACACTGACAGAAGATAATGCAATATTGTACTGGGAGAGCAGAAATTAGGTTGTTGTGGGCAATGGAAAAACAGCAAGAATGGGACAGAGGGGAGGGCAAGGCAAAGGCCAGAGGGCAGGGTGTGGAAGAAGAAAACATGTGTAAAAATGCCATTATGAAATCTACTACTTTGTAGCTAACTTAATAATCTTGTAATGGGAAATACTTGTTCCTGTAGCCATCGTCCCACTTGAAATGGAGTCCATGGGGCAGGTGTTGTGCTATATTAGTTCAGACATCTATTACAGTACCAGGCATATGGTCATGCGTAAAGCATTTGCTGAGCCAGTTGTTGCCATGCATGCATCTAATTCCAGCATTTAGAGGACTAAGGAAGGCCCAAAGATTCTGGCTAGAGACTCACCTAATCTGAGCAAGACCTTATCTTAAATAATAATTGCCTATTTGCCAAATACATTTTGATAGCAATTATTGAGCTTTGTATATTATGTCTGTCGGTGATTGGTTTGATTTTATTATGATGCCTATAAGTTGTTGTACACGCATATAGTAGCCTCTTGATAATTGTGTTTATTTTCTATGACAACTCTCATGTTTAAAAACCATTAGACATTTAATTATTTGAAAGCATTCATCTGTAAAATAATTTGTTAATAAAATCTTTTTTGAGAGTTAATATTTGATTTTTTCTGGTTATTTTGACTTTTCCATTTTGATATTTTATTGTTTATGCTGTAATCCCTCTTAATATCTATTTTCTAAAATTTAGAAAGGTTTTTGCTATACATACCAGGGTAACCTTGGACTTGTTATGTAGCTCAGGCTAACCTTGAACTCAAGATTCTCCTCTCAGCTTCCAGAGTGCTGGGATTACTGGCATGCACCACCATGTCTTGCTCAATTATTTTTAAAATAAATTATGTGTCTAGGTGTTTTGTAAACTTTGTACATCATGTGCACACAATGTTCAAGTAGGCCAGAAGAGGGCATCAGATCCAGGGGACTGGAGTTACTGAGGGTTGTGATTGACCAAGCAGGTGCTGGCAATGAACACAGGCCCTTTGGAAGAACAAGTGCTCTTAACTGCTGAGCTACCTCTTCAGCCTCTCGTCAATTATTATGTACATGTATATTTATGCATATAAACATCTTCACTGCATGTAAGCATGTGTGTTGTGTGCTCCTAGATGAGAAGAACTGCAGTTACAGATGGTTTGAGTTTCTGTGTGAGTGCCAGAAATTGAATTCAGGTCCTCTGCAAGAGCAAACAGTTTTCTTAATCACAGAAAAAACCCTCCAGTCCTACATACATATAGTTTTTCTTTTCTTTTATTCTTCTTTTTTTTTTTTGAGTCATGAGTTTACATAGCCCAGAACAATGGATTCTCCTGCTTTCCAAATCTGGGATTATAGGTATGTCCTACTGCACAAATATTTAGATCATCAACTCTTTTGGTTTTATGGGACAGGGTTTCTTTGTGTAGGCTTGGCTGTCTTGGAGCTCACTCTGTAGCCCAGGCTGGCCTCTAACGCATAGAGCTCTTCCTGCCTCTGGCTCCTGAGTGCTGGGATTAAAGGCATGTGCTCCCACCACTACCACCACCGGGCTTCATCAACTTTTTCTTCCTTCATTTCTTTTCCTTCCTTCCTTCCTTCCTTCCTTCCTTCCTTCCTTCCTTCCTTCCTTCCTTCCTTCCTTCCTTTTTCTCTTTAAAAACTTATTTTTATTTATATGAGTACTCTACCTGCACGTCCAACTTTGTCAGACGAGGACATGGGATCACACTATAGACAGTTGTGAGCCAGTATGTGGTTACTGGGAACTGAACTCAGCACCTCTGGAAGAGTAAGCAGTGTTCTTAGATGCTGAGCCACCTCTTCAGACCCTCATCAACATTTTCTTATAGACTGATTTTTGTTTAAATTTTTCATGACTCAAACTAACTTGCACTATTACTAAACATAGACCATTTTTCATTTTAAGATTTCCTGGCTGTTATGTATTTTAGATAGGGTCTTACTATGTGACCCTGCCTGACCTGGAACTTGCAATCCCCCCAGCATCTGATAACAAAGTGCTGGAATTGCTGATACAAGGCACACTCCTGACCTCTCTTTTATTGAGGAAGGGAAAAGGGTCTTCCTAGTAAAAAGTAGTTGTTTTGTTTTGTTTTGTTTTGTTCTTTTTGATGGTACTAGGAATTGAGCCCAGGTCTGAAGCCACATGCTAAGAAAGTACTTTACCACAGGGCCATGTTTGTAGCCCATGTCAAATGCCATAGAAATTGTTAACGGTGAAAACAACTTTGTGTGGATTACTTGAATAGCTATTTTTGTAAAACTGTGGGTTTTACTTATACATTGCTTTTAAAAAAACAATAAAACTGGGTGCTAGTGGCTCACACCTTTAATCCCAGCAAATCCCAGCACTCCTGAGCCAGAGGCAGGCAGATGTCTGTGAGTTCAGGGCCAGCCTGGTCTACAGAATGAGTTCCACTGACAGCCAGAGCTAGACAGAGAAACCCTGTCTCAGACAAACCAGAATTTAAACCACACTGCAAAATCACTCAAATCAGACAATTTAATACCTTATATAGATGTTGGATATTTTTCTGAATAAATACTTTATCATGGATAGGTCTTGTATCCTTTATTTTTTTAGAACTTGAAAACATACCAAGTTGCATATTAAGAAGGCAATCAAAAACATTTCCTTCTGTGTTCAAGTCTGCATTATTTCAAGGCTATCCATCACACACGCAAACACACACACACACACATCGTAACAACAGCATCAAACATTAGTCTTTAAGCTTTAAATAACTAAAGACAATGCATTCCTTAAAGCAGGAGAGCATACCATGAAGTTACAGCAGTTTAGGTATAAAATATGGGGGGAATGAAATGTACTTCTGTGACAGGGATGTATCTCAGTGTTTTGTTCAGCTTGTGCTCAATCCTCAGCACCACAAATAACAAACCAAATTTCCTTGTGCATGACATTATCAACACATATATTATCCTTAAAGGTGTGTTTCAGGCCCATAGATCTTCTGTACCAAGTAGTCTAAAGGCCTGTTCAATAACCTAAACACTTTCGTCTCTATTTATGCCCCTATAACTGCTCCCTTTTTTGTACTCCCTTGTTTGCCATTGTGCCTTAAGGGAAAGTTGTCACCGAGTATCAAGAGTTAATATGCATGAAGAACTTAAGAGCAGTTGACCTATATAAACACTCAATAAATATTCAGAACAACTTGTAAAGGAGAGTCTGCCATTATCTCCATTAAAAAAGTGAAAAGTTCTATTTTATATTCTATGTATATTTTGTTTGTATAGGCATAACCACACATGCACGAGAGTGCCTATGGAGGTCACAAAAGGGGCACCAGATCTCCTTGAGCTGGAGTCACAGGCGCTTGTGACCTGCCCAATGTGGGTACTGGGAACTGAATTTGGGTCCTGTGGTAGAATAGGAACGACTCTAAACCACTGAGCAATCTCCCAGTATCTCCACTCTTTTTCTTTCTTTTTTTGGAAGACAGGTTTTTCTGTGTAGCTCTGGTTGTCTTGGAATTTGTCTGTAGACCAGGCTGGCCTCAAACCCAGAGATTAGACTGCCTCCGTTTAATTAAATACGTGCACCACCGCTCAACCTATCCCCATTCTTATACACAAGGGATTCAAAGTACAAAAAGGTGAGGTCATACCCCAGGTCATACAAATAACAGACTGTTTCCTGTCAATCTGTATCAAACTTCCCCACCTCCAATCCAGACAACTGCTGATCTAGACTAGACATGTTCTCCAAGGTATGTATATCTAGGTATCACTACATCAAAACTAAGATGTTGTTTGTTCTTCTCATGCTCATCCTTTCATGCATACATTGCTACCTAGAGACTGGCTGCTAGGACAGTCTGAATGCAGCAGCAGAATAGATTCTAACTGTCTTTCATTAGTCAGATATTAAAGGGATCTGACGTTAAAAGGGGAGACCATGTTTTGCTGCCCAATGAAATTGTTTTGCATTGGAAATATTTTAACTTTATTACATTTATTATTGTGTGTGTGTGTGTGTGAGAGAGAGAGAGAGAGAGAGACAGAAAGAGAGCGAGCAGCTGGTGGTCAGTAGCTGCTGATGCAGCAGGTTCTCTTCTACCATGTGGGTCTGGGGATTGAAAGCAGGTGTTTGGGTTTGTTGATAAGTGCCTTTACCTGCTGAGTCATCTTGCTTACCCAGATTTTTTTTTTAAATTAAAAGCATTGTAGGTGGTGGTGGCACGCACCTTTAATCTGAGCACTTTGGAAGCAGAGAAAGGTATATCCCAAAGTTCGATGCTAACCTGGTCTACAGAGTGAATGCCAGGAAAACTAGGGCTGCATCGAGAAATCTTGTCTCCAAAACAAACCAAAACAAACAAAGAAGCAAATAAATAAATAAAACCATTTTAGTTTTGAAACCTTATAATAAGATTGTTATTTTAAATTGAGTTTATATTGACATTTTCTTAGTTTAATTGCTAATATAATTAATACTGCCAGACTTAGACAGTAAAACCAAAGCTCTCTGAAGGAATTACTAACCTTTGGAGAGTGAGCGACTCAAGTGTGGAACTAGAGAAGACCCACTTTCACCATCTGATTCTACAGTTTCTGAGAACTAGGTACAGAACATGGCAGCATGCAGCTGAGATCCATAGTTGGAGGCACTTACGCTTGACGGGTATAAAGGTCTGGTTCGTCGAGGTCCTGAGATCTTAATTCCTGTGTGGAGAGGCAGCCAGCACCACCGGTGGAAATGGAACTGCGCTTCATGCTCAGAACCTAATTCATGATTTCAATATCAGAAAAATGTTCCAGATGCAAGTGGATCATTAAGCAATAATTGTCACTTTTATTCTGAAGTAGAAGAGTAACTAAGTTTATTCCTTTACGATAGTATTTTCCCTGTGTGCTGTATTTGTTTGTCATGTATACTTAAGTCCTCACTAAAGATAACACCTATGCAACTTCAAGTATTCAATACACTCGAGCAAGACAATGCAAAAATGAACATATATGATTCCTGCATCACACGGCAATCCATGATCGCAAAATTTCAATGTGTTATCCCGAATACATCACTGGTATCTCTTATGTCTATTTCAATGGTAACTCACAGACTGCTTGACAAGAAATCTCAGGCTCCTTAACTCTCCTCAAAATGTTTCCTTTGGCTTCAAAATCAGGATTCATTCTCTTTTCCTAATATCTACTTTTCTTGCTTTATGTTTAACCCCATAGTTTAATACCCACTATTGTCTTTCTGGTTCTAATCTCCCTTTCAGTAAAGACAAGCAATCCGTTCCATAACATAATGTAGAGGCTGCTTCCATTCTCAAAATATTTTAGTATCATAAGCATACCTATGTCAGACCCTGTCTTCGTCTCTGCAGTACTAGACGCTAGCCACTCAGCTTTTTCTGGTCCTGCCCTGGCTTCTTTCTAGGATAAGACAGAACTCACTGTTGATAAAATTATATATATATATATATATATATATATATATATATATATATATATATGTAGTGAAGAGAAGTCACGCTATGCGATAAGGCTTATACAGGAGGCTTATTGGAAGATGAGAGAGAAGGGACAGAGAAGGCAGAGAGGGGAGCAGACTAGTCCCATGGGGTAAAGAGTGCGGGAGAGAGAGGGAGGTAGACACAGGAGAAGGGGGAGGTTAGGGGTAGGTCCACCTGTTACAAGGAACCATAGCAAATGTGCCCAGAAGTGGCTACAGGTGAAGTGCTCTTAGTGGCTACAGGTGAGGAGGTTTCCTGTCAGGACCCTAAGGACAGGCAGGCCAATGCAGATTCCCAAATACTAACACCAAATAATAACACCCACTTTATTGTTTGTTTGAGCTGGGGACTTTAGCACAATAGGCTGTGCACTGAGTCACATCACTCCTTGTTCGACTGCTTACATTCCACTTAGGTCTTATTCTCAAGCCTTCAGTTTCCCAGACTTTTTCTTCTTACATGGCTTTTCAGATGCTGCATTACCACAGGAACGCAGTGTTTTAACCTGTCCCTCCCAGGCAGTCCTCCCCTTCTCCCCCTCCCTGCGGAACACCTTGGTCAGCAATCAGCATCCTCTTTTCCCTCTCCAGGCGCTGCCCACACAAACTTACTGATCCCTGAACCCAGAACCTGGCAGATGCCGCCCCAGGTCTCTGATGAAGCAGAGTTTCTTAGCAGGAACAGAGTTAACCCCATACCAGCAGTTACCTTTCTCTCTGGTTCTTGACCCCCAGCGCCCACTTCCAGTAAAATGCACAACTGCTTAGGAAGACACCCACCAATGCCAACCAGGAGCCATTTGGATTTTAAAGTCTCCGCCTGCGTGACGTCAGAAAGCCTCTTGCGAGTACTCTTAAGCAAGAAGGCTATGCCAGTTCCCAGACAGTGGTGGGAAGTCCTAGGGCAAAAGCTTAGATTTCTAAATCTTGCAGCTGTTGTGCCTCTGGCTAGAATTGTAGTTTTGTCCCTAGCAGCCCTTTTGAGTTTCAGTCTTTCCTAGCCATCAGTGTGTCTCCTCATCTGTATTTGAGACAATCAAGTACTTTTGCAGCAGTGCCCAGTTGTTTTCCATAGTATCTTTTATTGTTGTTTTGTTTTGTAAAATATCCCTGGGCCTGGTGAAATGGCTCCATGGGTAAGAGCACTGCCTGCTCTTCCAAAGAAATGGGTTAAATCCCCAGGACCCATAACTATAACTCTAATTTCAGGAGGTCTGATGCCCTCTTCTGGCCTTGGTGGGCACCAGACACACGTGTGGTATACAGACATACATGTAGGCAAAACACTTTATACATAAAATAAAAATAATAAAGATCTTTTTTAAAAAAATAAAGGCAAATAAAAAGTATTCTTGTACAGTTTTATCAGGACCTAAGTTCTCAAAATTCATTTCAACACTCATCTCAGTTTCAAGATGCCTTAAGAAGTACAAAATTTGCTGGTCAGTGGTGGTACATTCCTTTACTCCCAGTACTCAAGAGGCAGAGGCAGGGGGATCTCTGTGAGTTTGAGAAGAGTCTACAGAAGAAATACAAAATCACTTTAGCTAAGACATTTGAATTGGAAGTATTATCTCTGTTTGACCAAGATCTCCCATATTTTGTCATTACAAGGTCAATTAGTAAGACTATTGTAATAGCTATTGCTTATGCATTAACTACTCCTGGATTCTTTTTATAGAAGACTGAAGTGAGAAAGGATTAATGTTCTACGGGTGCTTAAATAAAGCAAGTTTTCACATACTAGTCCTTCTAAAATCATTCCTCATCAAAGAACTCATTGAAACATTTTTTTTTGTACAAATTTTAAAAAGTTGAAGTCTACAGTCATCAGGCTGGTAGTCATAGACACACAAAAACCTGACAAGCTTGCTTTCTATGTCTACTTCTGAATGCCACTCAGGATCAAGTGAGATAATTGTATCAGGATTTTAGCTTAGTGATACATGGCGTTAATAAATTAAAATTCATCCTAAGGAATGTAGTGGGAAGAAATGATAATGTAATCAAGTTGAATTTAATTTGCTAGATATTTTATAATGACATTTTAAGTCATAAGCAACTGTAATATACTTTACTATTAGAAACTCTTTTAATTAATGCAGGCCACCTTATTCCCATGTGGTTATGCAGTGGCAGTATCTGTGAAAAATTCTTCAGAGCAGGTAATAGGGATATGTTACATCTCTTTTTATCTTCTTTTTTTTTCTGAGACAAGCTTGTCTATTTAACAGTCTTGGCTGTGTCCCTTTTTTACCTTTTATGTTAATTCTTTAAAAACAACTACTTCTTTATTTTATTTATTGTATTATGTGTAGTTGGAATTTTCCTTTGGGCCACCAAGAAACTCCCAAATAATTTATTATGAATGCTTCTTATTAATTATAAGTGCTTAGTCTTAGCTTAGGCTCGTCCTGCTAGCTTTTTGAACTTAATTTAACCTGTTTCTATTCATCTACATTTTTCCTTGGGGCTTTTTACCTTTCTTTTATTCTGTATGTCTTGGTTTCCTGCTTCCTCCATGTGTGTCTGATTGGCCACTGGTTTCTCCCTGGTATCTCTTTTTCTTTCTTCCTTTCTAAGCCTAAATTCCTCCTGCTACTCAGTTTCCCTGCCTGCAAGTCCTGCCTATACCTCTTTCTTGCTATTGGCCATTTAGCTTTTTGTTAGACTAATCAGGTGCCTTAGGCAGACAAGGTAAAACAGCAACACATTTTTACATATAATTCAACAAATGCAACACGTCTTTACATACTTATACAAATATTTTGTAACAATGAAACATCATTTCTCCTTTTACTTTTTTTCTTCAAACCCGCTCTTATATGCCTCCTTGTTCCCTTTCAAATTCATGGATTATTCATTAATTTTGTTACATGCATATGTGTATGTAACCTGCCCGATCTGTATGTTACTTGTCTGTATGCTGTCAGGGTTATAATTAGGTTGAAGGGAGATAAATACACAGGGAGAAAGGAGAGCAAAATAATAGTATGGATATGTGAAAAAAATCACAAGGATTCATACTGTTAAGTACCTAAGAAACTATAACACACACATACTTTAATTTAGTATAATGTTATTTGTATGTATGATTCAGGGCTCACCATTTGGTATTGGATAAGCATTTCGTGTACTCTTCCCACAGTAGGACTAAAACTGTTTCTCCACTCCCGGCATTTGTGAGTTCCCTATAGTTCTTTGTGTAGGGCTGGTTGGCCCCTTGTCCCTTATAGATTGCCTCTTGTCCTTATTCAGCTCATACTTAAGCAGCCATGTTAATAAGATTTTATTGGTGTAGATTCTGACATTCCTAGGAGATACAATGTCACAGCAAACTCCATGATGCTCTGGCTCTTATAATCTATGTGTCCCCTCCTTTACAATGTTTCGTGATACTTACGTGTAGTGATATTTCATTTGTATTTTAATAAAGAAAGTTTAGCTGAAGATCAGAGAGTAAGTGGTAGCACACACCTTTAATCTCAGTAGCCACACTAGCTTGCCATAGAAACCTGGCGGTGCACGCCTTTAATCCCAGTGGTGCACATCTTTAATCCCAACCTAAAGAATGGAATGCAAGACAGAAGGAGAAAGCTCTCAGACACAGTCTCATCACCCTGTTATTTGATTTCTCTGTTAGATTGCCTTCACATATGCATTTATTTCAGGAAGCATCGACTGTATCAATACCCATGCCACTGCACACTACTTCCGTGGCCTTAGTTTTAGCTGTTTCTCCCTGTATACACTCCCTCGTCCCTCTATTTCTCTCCTTGCACCTCCCCTCACCAGCCTGTACCTTTCTATTCTATTTCTTCTTTCCTGATGAGATGCTTCTCTCCTCCTTAGTCTGTTACTCTATGCTTAATCTCTGTGATTCTGTATATCCACATGTAAGCTAATACATGCCACATTTGGCTTTCTGTGTCTGGGTACCTCACTCAGGGTGATTTCTCCCCCTAGTTCTACCCATTTACTGTGAATTTAATTCTTTTTAATGGCTGAGTAATATTCATTTGTATAAAGGTTCCAATTTTTATCACGAGGTAGATCAGGTCCCATCTCTCTAAGGTAAAT
The DNA here is from genome assembly GCF_950005125.1 of Chionomys nivalis. Lineage (NCBI taxonomy): Eukaryota > Metazoa > Chordata > Mammalia > Rodentia > Cricetidae > Chionomys > Chionomys nivalis. Next base: position 81,838 of record NW_026646939.1, on the reverse strand, counting down.
CCACACTCATTTCCATAGTGACTGTATGAGTCTGCACTCCTACCAGCAGTGGATGAGTGTACCCCTTATTCTATGTCCTTGCCAGCAGGAACTGTCACTCGTATTATTGATCGTAGGGATTCTGACAGGTGTAAAGTGGACTCTCAAAGCAGACTTGGTTTGCATTTCACTAATGACTGAGAATGTTGAACATTTAAGTCTTTCTCAGCCACTTAAGATTCCCTATTGAGAATTCTCTGTTTAAAAATTCCCAGTTTTAATTGAGTCATTTGTTTTCTTGATATCTAGCCTTTTGAGTTCTTTATACATTTTGTTTGAGTTTTTTTGTATAATTTTGGATATTAGCCCTCTATTGGGTGTGTAGTTGATAAAAAAATATTTTACCATTCTGTAAGCTGCCACTTTGTCTGAATGATGGGATCTTTTGTCATGCAGAAGCTTTTCAGTTTCATGAGATCCCATTTATTAATTGTTGAAATTAGTGTCTGTGTTAATAGTGTTCTGCTCAGAAAGTCTTTTCCTATGTCATTGATTTCAGGGATCTTCCCTTCTTTTTCTTCTGTTAGGTTCAAGATATCTGGTTTTAGGTTGAGGTCTGTGTGGGAATTCCTTTCCATTAAATATTTTTTGGGATGTGGGGGTGTGTCAGCAATAGGGTGGCTTCTGTGTGCTGACATGATCTCTTATAAGGGAGAGAATGGTCTCCCATGTATTTCTGGTTTCTTCATCAAAGATCAGGAGTCCGTAGGCACTTGAATTACACCTGACTTCTCAGTGGAAACCATGAAAGCCAGAATGTCTTAGATAGATGTGCTGCCAACACTAAGAGACCATGAAGGCAATCCCAGAGTACTATTCGCAGCAAAGCTTGCATTCACCATCAATGGAGAAAAAAGATATTCCAGGACAAAAACAGATTTAAATAATAGGTAGCCACAAACCCAGCCTTACAGAAACTACTAGAAGGCAAAGCACAAACCAAGGAATCTAAGAACACCCATAATAACACAGACATCTGACAACTCTCCACCACCACAACTCAAAGAAGGGAAACACACACTCTAATAGTAGGTTTCAACACTCCTCTCTCACCAATGGACAGGCTAAACAGACAGAAACTTAATGGAGCAATAAGAGATATCACAGATGTAGTGAAACAAATGAAATTAATAGACATCTATAGAACATTCCACCCAACAGAAAAGAAAATACCTTCTTCTCAGCATCTCATGGAACCTTCTCAAAAATTGATCACATAATCAGTAACAAAGCAAACATTCACAGATACAAAAGAAAATGTAGTAACCAGCTGTGTACTATTGGATTACCATGGAATAATGCTAGAATTCAACAACAATTCTACCCCCAGAATGCCTACAAACTCATGAAAACTGAACAGTCAACTACTCTCCAGAAGATGACATCAGATACCTTAGAATTAGAGATATAAGGGATTGTGAGCTGCCATATGGGTGCTGTTAACTGAACCTTTGTCCTCTGCAAGAGCGGCAAGTGCTCTTAATCATGGATTCATCAACCCAGCCCTAGAAGGTACTTCATTTTTTCCCTTAAACCCAGATGTCATTAGGAAAGATCCTTTTACAGATGGTGCTGAGAAAACTGGGTATGTACCTGTAGAAGAATGAAATCAGGTCGAGTCTCAAACTACATGAAACATTGAAAATAGATCACAGACTTCATGTGAAGACAGGACATGCTGAAACTGCAGGGAAGACACATCAACTATGTCCCGTGTCAACAATCATCCTATGCAGAGGTAGGAACTTCTGAATGGACTGTGACAGCAGAGAACACAACCCAAGGACTGACACATGGATTATAGCAAACTAAAAACCTGCCTAACAATGGAAGGAACCTCACAACTGAAGAGACAGCTTACAGATTTGAGAAATCATTGCCAACTCTGTATCGCATAGGGTTCTATTATGTAAAAACAGCCAAGATTAAACCAAATCCAATCCATACATGAGGTAATGAGGTGAGCAGACAGTCCTCAAAGGAAGAAATAGAAATGGCAAATAATATTTGATGATGGGTTCAACATCCTAAGCCATCAGGGAAAGGTGAAATTAAAATGATTTATACTCTCACCTTACTAGCTCAGAATGACTTTCATCAAGAAAACAGAACAACAGATGCTGGCAGGAATTTGAGGAAAGAGGAAACTTTACTCACTGCTAGTGAGCATAAATTGCAGCTACTGAGGAAATCAGTAAGTAGGTTTGTCAAAAATGAGAAAGTGGTGGGACAGATGTCTCAGGGAAAAGCACTGGCTGCTCTTACAGAGGAACTGGGTTTGGTTCCCAGCACCCACTTGGTGGCTCAGAACCATCTATAACTCCAGTTCCAGGGAATCCCTTTCTGGCCTCCACAGTCACCACGGATGTACACATATATTGCAGGAAAAATATTCACACACATAAAAATAAAAGATAAACAAATCTTTGAGGACGACAACCAAAACTATCACATGATCTGCCTATATGCCTCAGTGATAAAGAGCACTTCTTGTTCTTCCAGAGGACCAGCATTTGATTCCCAACACTCAAACCAGGCAGTTCACAACCACCTGTAACACAAGCCCCAGGAGGGTCTGACATCTCTCATCTCTGTGGTCACACACACACACACACACAGACACACACACACACATATACACAGATTTAAAAGTAAAAAAAATGACATTTGTAGGAAAATGGGTGAAATTACAGTTCAGAATGTTAGCTGAAATAAACTGCATTCAGATAAGCACTATGTTTTCTCTCATGTGTGTATTCTTGATTGAAGTTTCTATGTGTGAGTGGGTCGGTGTCCATGTGTGGATGACTCATGAAACTAGAGAACTGTGAGAGGGAAAAAGAGACCTGAAGGATTAGGGTACAGGAACACTGACAGAAGATAATGCAATATTGTACTGGGAGAGCAGAAATTAGGTTGTTGTGGGCAATGGAAAAACAGCAAGAATGGGACAGAGGGGAGGGCAAGGCAAAGGCCAGAGGGCAGGGTGTGGAAGAAGAAAACATGTGTAAAAATGCCATTATGAAATCTACTACTTTGTAGCTAACTTAATAATCTTGTAATGGGAAATACTTGTTCCTGTAGCCATCGTCCCACTTGAAATGGAGTCCATGGGGCAGGTGTTGTGCTATATTAGTTCAGACATCTATTACAGTACCAGGCATATGGTCATGCGTAAAGCATTTGCTGAGCCAGTTGTTGCCATGCATGCATCTAATTCCAGCATTTAGAGGACTAAGGAAGGCCCAAAGATTCTGGCTAGAGACTCACCTAATCTGAGCAAGACCTTATCTTAAATAATAATTGCCTATTTGCCAAATACATTTTGATAGCAATTATTGAGCTTTGTATATTATGTCTGTCGGTGATTGGTTTGATTTTATTATGATGCCTATAAGTTGTTGTACACGCATATAGTAGCCTCTTGATAATTGTGTTTATTTTCTATGACAACTCTCATGTTTAAAAACCATTAGACATTTAATTATTTGAAAGCATTCATCTGTAAAATAATTTGTTAATAAAATCTTTTTTGAGAGTTAATATTTGATTTTTTCTGGTTATTTTGACTTTTCCATTTTGATATTTTATTGTTTATGCTGTAATCCCTCTTAATATCTATTTTCTAAAATTTAGAAAGGTTTTTGCTATACATACCAGGGTAACCTTGGACTTGTTATGTAGCTCAGGCTAACCTTGAACTCAAGATTCTCCTCTCAGCTTCCAGAGTGCTGGGATTACTGGCATGCACCACCATGTCTTGCTCAATTATTTTTAAAATAAATTATGTGTCTAGGTGTTTTGTAAACTTTGTACATCATGTGCACACAATGTTCAAGTAGGCCAGAAGAGGGCATCAGATCCAGGGGACTGGAGTTACTGAGGGTTGTGATTGACCAAGCAGGTGCTGGCAATGAACACAGGCCCTTTGGAAGAACAAGTGCTCTTAACTGCTGAGCTACCTCTTCAGCCTCTCGTCAATTATTATGTACATGTATATTTATGCATATAAACATCTTCACTGCATGTAAGCATGTGTGTTGTGTGCTCCTAGATGAGAAGAACTGCAGTTACAGATGGTTTGAGTTTCTGTGTGAGTGCCAGAAATTGAATTCAGGTCCTCTGCAAGAGCAAACAGTTTTCTTAATCACAGAAAAAACCCTCCAGTCCTACATACATATAGTTTTTCTTTTCTTTTATTCTTCTTTTTTTTTTTTGAGTCATGAGTTTACATAGCCCAGAACAATGGATTCTCCTGCTTTCCAAATCTGGGATTATAGGTATGTCCTACTGCACAAATATTTAGATCATCAACTCTTTTGGTTTTATGGGACAGGGTTTCTTTGTGTAGGCTTGGCTGTCTTGGAGCTCACTCTGTAGCCCAGGCTGGCCTCTAACGCATAGAGCTCTTCCTGCCTCTGGCTCCTGAGTGCTGGGATTAAAGGCATGTGCTCCCACCACTACCACCACCGGGCTTCATCAACTTTTTCTTCCTTCATTTCTTTTCCTTCCTTCCTTCCTTCCTTCCTTCCTTCCTTTTTTTCTTTAAAAACTTATTTTTATTTATATGAGTACTCTACCTGCACGTCCAACTTTGTCAGACGAGGACATGGGATCACACTATAGACAGTTGTGAGCCAGTATGTGGTTACTGGGAACTGAACTCAGCACCTCTGGAAGAGTAAGCAGTGTTCTTAGATGCTGAGCCACCTCTTCAGACCCTCATCAACATTTTCTTATAGACTGATTTTTGTTTAAATTTTTCATGACTCAAACTAACTTGCACTATTACTAAACATAGACCATTTTTCATTTTAAGATTTCCTGGCTGTTATGTATTTTAGATAGGGTCTTACTATGTGACCCTGCCTGACCTGGAACTTGCAATCCCCCCAGCATCTGATAACAAAGTGCTGGAATTGCTGATACAAGGCACACTCCTGACCTCTCTTTTATTGAGGAAGGGAAAAGGGTCTTCCTAGTAAAAAGTAGTTGTTTTGTTTTGTTTTGTTTTGTTCTTTTTGATGGTACTAGGAATTGAGCCCAGGTCTGAAGCCACATGCTAAGAAAGTACTTTACCACAGGGCCATGTTTGTAGCCCATGTCAAATGCCATAGAAATTGTTAACGGTGAAAACAACTTTGTGTGGATTACTTGAATAGCTATTTTTGTAAAACTGTGGGTTTTACTTATACATTGCTTTTAAAAAAACAATAAAACTGGGTGCTAGTGGCTCACACCTTTAATCCCAGCAAATCCCAGCACTCCTGAGCCAGAGGCAGGCAGATGTCTGTGAGTTCAGGGCCAGCCTGGTCTACAGAATGAGTTCCACTGACAGCCAGAGCTAGACAGAGAAACCCTGTCTCAGACAAACCAGAATTTAAACCACACTGCAAAATCACTCAAATCAGACAATTTAATACCTTATATAGATGTTGGATATTTTTCTGAATAAATACTTTATCATGGATAGGTCTTGTATCCTTTATTTTTTTAGAACTTGAAAACATACCAAGTTGCATATTAAGAAGGCAATCAAAAACATTTCCTTCTGTGTTCAAGTCTGCATTATTTCAAGGCTATCCATCACACACGCAAACACACACACACACACACATCGTAACAACAGCATCAAACATTAGTCTTTAAGCTTTAAATAACTAAAGACAATGCATTCCTTAAAGCAGGAGAGCATACCATGAAGTTACAGCAGTTTAGGTATAAAATATGGGGGGAATGAAATGTACTTCTGTGACAGGGATGTATCTCAGTGTTTTGTTCAGCTTGTGCTCAATCCTCAGCACCACAAATAACAAACCAAATTTCCTTGTGCATGACATTATCAACACATATATTATCCTTAAAGGTGTGTTTCAGGCCCATAGATCTTCTGTACCAAGTAGTCTAAAGGCCTGTTCAATAACCTAAACACTTTCGTCTCTATTTATGCCCCTATAACTGCTCCCTTTTTTGTACTCCCTTGTTTGCCATTGTGCCTTAAGGGAAAGTTGTCACCGAGTATCAAGAGTTAATATGCATGAAGAACTTAAGAGCAGTTGACCTATATAAACACTCAATAAATATTCAGAACAACTTGTAAAGGAGAGTCTGCCATTATCTCCATTAAAAAAGTGAAAAGTTCTATTTTATATTCTATGTATATTTTGTTTGTATAGGCATAACCACACATGCACGAGAGTGCCTATGGAGGTCACAAAAGAGGCACCAGATCTCCTTGAGCTGGAGTCACAGGCGCTTGTGACCTGCCCAATGTGGGTACTGGGAACTGAATTTGGGTCCTGTGGTAGAATAGGAACGACTCTAAACCACTGAGCAATCTCCCAGTATCTCCACTCTTTTTCTTTCTTTTTTTGGAAGACAGGTTTTTCTGTGTAGCTCTGGTTGTCTTGGAATTTGTCTGTAGACCAGGCTGGCCTCAAACCCAGAGATTAGACTGCCTCCGTTTAATTAAATACGTGCACCACCGCTCAACCTATCCCCATTCTTATACACAAGGGATTCAAAGTACAAAAAGGTGAGGTCATACCCCAGGTCATACAAATAACAGACTGTTTCCTGTCAATCTGTATCAAACTTCCCCACCTCCAATCCAGACAACTGCTGATCTAGACTAGACATGTTCTCCAAGGTATGTATATCTAGGTATCACTACATCAAAACTAAGATGTTGTTTGTTCTTCTCATGCTCATCCTTTCATGCATACATTGCTACCTAGAGACTGGCTGCTAGGACAGTCTGAATGCAGCAGCAGAATAGATTCTAACTGTCTTTCATTAGTCAGATATTAAAGGGATCTGACGTTAAAAGGGGAGACCATGTTTTGCTGCCCAATGAAATTGTTTTGCATTGGAAATATTTTAACTTTATTACATTTATTATTGTGTGTGTGTGTGTGTGTGTGTGTGAGAGAGAGAGAGAGAGACAGAAAGAGAGCGAGCAGCTGGTGGTCAGTAGCTGCTGATGCAGCAGGTTCTCTTCTACCATGTGGGTCTGGGGATTGAAAGCAGGTGTTTGGGTTTGTTGATAAGTGCCTTTACCTGCTGAGTCATCTTGCTTACCCAGATTTTTTTTTTTAAATTAAAAGCATTGTAGGTGGTGGTGGCACGCACCTTTAATCTGAGCACTTTGGAAGCAGAGAAAGGTATATCCCAAAGTTCGATGCTAACCTGGTCTACAGAGTGAATGCCAGGAAAACTAGGGCTGCATCGAGAAATCTTGTCTCCAAAACAAACCAAAACAAACAAAGAAGCAAATAAATAAATAAAACCATTTTAGTTTTGAAACCTTATAATAAGATTGTTATTTTAAATTGAGTTTATATTGACATTTTCTTAGTTTAATTGCTAATATAATTAATACTGCCAGACTTAGACAGTAAAACCAAAGCTCTCTGAAGGAATTACTAACCTTTGGAGAGTGAGCGACTCAAGTGTGGAACTAGAGAAGACCCACTTTCACCATCTGATTCTACAGTTTCTGAGAACTAGCTACAGAACATGGCAGCATGCAGCTGAGATCCATAGTTGGAGGCACTTACGCTTGACGGGTATAAAGGTCTGGTTCGTCGAGGTCCTGAGATCTTAATTCCTGTGTGGAGAGGCAGCCAGCACCACCGGTGGAAATGGAACTGCGCTTCATGCTCAGAACCTAATTCATGATTTCAATATCAGAAAAATGTTCCAGATGCAAGTGGATCATTAAGCAATAATTGTCACTTTTATTCTGAAGTAGAAGAGTAACTAAGTTTATTCCTTTACGATAGTATTTTCCCTGTGTGCTGTATTTGTTTGTCATGTATACTTAAGTCCTCACTAAAGATAACACCTATGCAACTTCAAGTATTCAATACACTCGAGCAAGACAATGCAAAAATGAACATATATGATTCCTGCATCACACGGCAATCCATGATCGCAAAATTTCAATGTGTTATCCCGAATACATCACTGGTATCTCTTATGTCTATTTCAATGGTAACTCACAGACTGCTTGACAAGAAATCTCAGGCTCCTTAACTCTCCTCAAAATGTTTCCTTTGGCTTCAAAATCAGGATTCATTCTCTTTTCCTAATATCTACTTTTCTTGCTTTATGTTTAACCCCATAGTTTAATACCCACTATTGTCTTTCTGGTTCTAATCTCCCTTTCAGTAAAGACAAGCAATCCGTTCCATAACATAATGTAGAGGCTGCTTCCATTCTCAAAATATTTTAGTATCATAAGCATACCTATGTCAGACCCTGTCTTCGTCTCTGCAGCACTAGACGCTAGCCACTCAGCTTTTTCTGGTCCTGCCCTGGCTTCTTTCTAGGATAAGACAGAACTCACTGTTGATAAAATTTTATATATATATATATATATATATATATATATATATATATATATATGTAGTGAAGAGAAGTCACGCTATGCGATAAGGCTTATACAGGAGGCTTATTGGAAGATGAGAGAGAAGGGACAGAGAAGGCAGAGAGGGGAGCAGACTAGTCCCATGGGGTAAAGAGTGCGGGAGAGAGAGGGAGGTAGACACAGGAGAAGGGGGAGGTTAGGGGTAGGTCCACCTGTTACAAGGAACCATAGCAAATGTGCCCAGAAGTGGCTACAGGTGAAGTGCTCTTAGTGGCTACAGGTGAGGAGGTTTCCTGTCAGGACCCTAAGGACAGGCAGGCCAATGCAGATTCCCAAATACTAACACCAAATAATAACACCCACTTTATTGTTTGTTTGAGCTGGGGACTTTAGCACAATAGGCTGTGCACTGAGTCACATCACTCCTTGTTCGACTGCTTACATTCCACTTAGGTCTTATTCTCAAGCCTTCAGTTTCCCAGACTTTTTCTTCTTACATGGCTTTTCAGATGCTGCATTACCACAGGAACGCAGTGTTTTAACCTGTCCCTCCCAGGCAGTCCTCCCCTTCTCCCCCTCCCTGCGGAACACCTTGGTCAGCAATCAGCATCCTCTTTTCCCTCTCCAGGCGCTGCCCACACAAACTTACTGATCCCTGAACCCAGAACCTGGCAGATGCCGCCCCAGGTCTCTGATGCCACAGATTTTCTTAGCAGGAACAGAGTTAACCCCATACCAGCAGTTACCTTTCTCTCTGGTTCTTGACCCCCAGCACCCACTTCCAGTAAAATGCACAACTGCTTAGGAAGACACCCACCAATGCCAACCAGGAGCCATTTGGATTTTAAAGTCTCCGCCTGCGTGACGTCAGAAAGCCTCTTGCGAGTACTCTTAAGCAAGAAGGCTATGCCAGTTCCCAGACAGTGGTGGGAAGTCCTAGGGCAAAAGCTTAGATTTCTAAATCTTGCAGCTGTTGTGCCTCTGGCTAGAATTGTAGTTTTGTCCCTAGCAGCCCTTTTGAGTTTCAGTCTTTCCTAGCCATCAGTGTGTCTCCTCATCTGTATTTGAGACAATCAAGTACTTTTGCAGCAGTGCCCAGTTGTTTTCCATAGTATCTTTTATTGTTGTTTTGTTTTGTAAAATATCCCTGGGCCTGGTGAAATGGCTCTGTGGGTAAGAGCACTGCCTGCTCTTCCAAAGAAATGGGTTAAATCCCCAGGACCCATAACTATAACTCTAATTTCAGGAGGTCTGATGCCCTCTTCTGGCCTTGGTGGGCACCAGACACACGTGTGGTATACAGACATACATGTAGGCAAAACACTTTATACATAAAATAAAAATAATAAAGATCTTTTTTAAAAAAATAAAGGCAAATAAAAAGTATTCTTGTACAGTTTTATCAGGACCTAAGTTCTCAAAATTCATTTCAACACTCATCTTAGTTTCAAGATGCCTTAAGAAGTACAAAATTTGCTGGTCAGTGGTGGTACATTCCTTTACTCCCAGTACTCAAGAGGCAGAGGCAGGGGGATCTCTGTGAGTTTGAGAAGAGTCTACAGAAGAAATACAAAATCACTTTAGCTAAGACATTTGAATTGGAAGTATTATCTCTGTTTGACCAAGATCTCCCATATTTTGTCATTACAAGGTCAATTAGTAAGACTATTGTAATAGCTATTGCTTATGCATTAACTACTCCTGGATTCTTTTTATAGAAGACTGAAGTGAGAAAGGATTAATGTTCTACGGGTGCTTAAATAAAGCAAGTTTTCACATACTAGTCCTTCTAAAATCATTCCTCATCAAAGAACTCATTGAAACATTTTTTTTTGTACAAATTTTAAAAAGTTGAAGTCTACAGTCATCAGGCTGGTAGTCATAGACACACAAAAACCTGACAAGCTTGCTTTCTATGTCTACTTCTGAATGCCACTCAGGATCAAGTGAGATAATTGTATCAGGATTTTAGCTTAGTGATACATGGCGTTAATAAATTAAAATTCATCCTAAGGAATGTAGTGGGAAGAAATGATAATGTAATCAAGTTGAATTTAATTTGCTAGATATTTTATAATGACATTTTAAGTCATAAGCAACTGTAATATACTTTACTATTAGAAACTCTTTTAATTAATGCAGGCCACCTTATTCCCATGTGGTTATGCCGTGGCAGTATCTGTGAAAAATTCTTCAGAGCAGGTAATAGGGATATGTTACATCTCTTTTTATCTTCTTTTTTTTTTTCTGAGACAAGCTTGTCTATTTAACAGTCTTGGCTGTGTCCCTTTTTTACCTTTTATGTTAATTCTTTAAAAACAACTACTTCTTTATTTTATTTATTGTATTATGTGTAGTTGGAATTTTCCTTTGGGCCACCAAGAAACTCCCAAATAATTTATTATGAATGCTTCTTATTAATTATAAGTGCTTAGTCTTAGCTTAGGCTCGTCCTGCTAGCTTTTTGAACTTAATTTAACCTGTTTCTATTCATCTACATTTTTCCTTGGGGCTTTTTACCTTTCTTTTATTCTGTATGTCTTGGTTTCCTGCTTCCTCCATGTGTGTCTGATTGGCCACTGGTTTCTCCCTGGTATCTCTTTTTCTTTCTTCCTTTCTAAGCCTAAATTCCTCCTGCTACTCAGTTTCCCTGCCTGCAAGTCCTGCCTATACCTCTTTCTTGCTATTGGCCATTTAGCTTTTTGTTAGACTAATCAGGTGCCTTAGGCAGACAAGGTAAAACAGCAACACATTTTTACATATAATTCAACAAATGCAACACGTCTTTACATAGTTATACAAATATTTTGTAACAATGAAACATCATTTCTCCTTTTACTTTTTTTCTTCAAACCCGCTCTTATATGCCTCCTTGTTCCCTTTCAAATTCATGGATTTTTCATTAATTTTGTTACATGCATATGTGTATGTAACCTGCCCGATCTGTATGTTACTTGTCTGTATGCTGTCAGGGTTATAATTAGGTTGAAGGGAGATAAATACACAGGGAGAAAGGAGAGCAAAATAATAGTATGGATATGTGAAAAAAATCACAAGGATTCATACTGTTAAGTACCTAAGAAACTATAACACACACATACTTTAATTTAGTATAATGTTATTTGTATGTATGATTCAGGGCTCACCATTTGGTATTGGATAAGCATTTTGTGTACTCTTCCCACAGTAGGACTAAAACTGTTTCTCCACTCCCGGCATTTGTGAGTTCCCTATAGTTCTTTGTGTAGGGCTGGTTGGCCCCTTGTCCCTTATAGATTGCCTCTTGTCCTTATTCAGCTCATACTTAAGCAGCCATGTTAATAAGATTTTATTGGTGTAGATTCTGACATTCCTAGGAGATACAATGTCACAGCAAACTCCATGATGCTCTGGCTCTTATAATCTATGTGTCCCCTCCTTTACAATGTTTCGTGATACTTACGTGTAGTGATATTTCATTTGTATTTTAATAAAGAAAGTTTAGCTGAAGATCAGAGAGTAAGTGGTAGCACACACCTTTAATCTCAGTAGCCACACTAGTTTGCCATAGAAACCTGGCGGTGCACGCCTTTAATCCCAGTGGTGCACATCTTTAATCCCAACCTAAAGAATGGAATGCAAGACAGAAGGAGAAAGCTCTCAGACACAGTCTCATCACCCTGTTATTTGATTTCTCTGTTAGATTGCCTTCACATATGCATTTATTTCAGGAAGCATCGACTGTATCAATACCCATGCCACTGCACACTACTTCCGTGGCCTTAGTTTTAGCTGTTTCTCCCTGTATACACTCCCTCGTCCCTCTATTTCTCTCCTTGCACCTCCCCTCACCAGCCTGTACCTTTCTATTCTATTTCTTCTTTCCTGATGAGATGCTTCTCTCCTCCTTAGTCTGTTACTCTATGCTTAATCTCTGTGATTCTGTATATCCACATGTAAGCTAATACATGCCACATTTGGCTTTCTGTGTCTGGGTACCTCACTCAGGGTGATTTCTCCCCCTAGTTCTACCCATTTACTGTGAATTTAATTCTTTTTAATGGCTGAGTAATATTCATTTGTATAAAGGTTCCAATTTTTATCACGAGGTAGATCAGGTCCCATCTCTCTAAGGTAAATCCACACTCATTTCCATAGTGACTGTATGAGTCTGCACTCCTACCAGCAGTGGATGAGTGTACCCCTTATTCTATGTCCTTGCCAGCAGGAACTGTCACTCGTATTATTGATCGTAGGGATTCTGACAGGTGTAAAGTGGACTCTCAAAGCAGACTTGGTTTGCATTTCACTAATGACTGAGAATGTTGAACATTTAAGTCTTTCTCAGCCACTTAAGATTCCCTATTGAGAATTCTCTGTTTAAAAATTCCCAGTTTTAATTGAGTCATTTGTTTTCTTGATATCTAGCCTTTTGAGTTCTTTATACATTTTGTTTGAGTTTTTTTGTATAATTTTGGATATTAGCCCTCTATTGGGTGTGTAGTTGATAAAAAAATATTTTACCATTCTGTAAGTTGCCACTTTGTCTGAATGATGGGATCTTTTGTCATGCAGAAGCTTTTCAGTTTCATGAGATCCCATTTATTAATTGTTGAAATTAGTGTCTGTGTTAATGGTGTTCTGCTCAGAAAGTCTTTTCCTATGTCATTGATTTCAGGGATCTTCCCTTCTTTTTCTTCTGTTAGGTTCAAGATATCTGGTTTTAGGTTGAGGTCTGTGTGGGAATTCCTTTCCATTAAATATTTTTTGGGATGTGGGGGTGTGTCAGCAATAGGGTGGCTTCTGTGTGCTGACATGATCTCTTATAAGGGAGAGAATGGTCTCCCATGTATTTCTGGTTTCTTCATCAAAGATCAGGAGTCCGTAGGCACTTGAATTACACCTGACTTCTCAGTGGAAACCATGAAAGCCAGAATGTCTTAGATAGATGTGCTGCCAACACTAAGAGACCATGAAGGCAATCCCAGAGTACTATTCGCAGCAAAGCTTGCATTCACCATCAATGGAGAAAAAAGATATTCCAGGACAAAAACAGATTTAAATAATAGGTAGCCACAAACCCAGCCTTACAGAAACTACTAGAAGGCAAAGCACAAACCAAGGAATCTAAGAACACCCATAATAACACAGACATCTGACAACTCTCCACCACCACAACTCAAAGAAGGGAAACACACACTCTAATAGTAGGTTTCAACACTCCTCTCTCACCAATGGACAGGCTAAACAGACAGAAACTTAATGGAGCAATAAGAGATATCACAGATGTAGTGAAACAAATGAAATTAATAGACATCTATAGAACATTCCACCCAACAGAAAAGAAAATACCTTCTTCTCAGCATCTCATGGAACCTTCTCAAAAATTGATCACATAATCAGTAACAAAGCAAACATTCACAGATACAAAAGAAAATGTAGTAACCAGCTGTGTACTATTGGATTACCATGGAATAATGCTAGAATTCAACAACAATTCTACCCCCAGAATGCCTACAAACTCATGAAAACTGAACAGTCAACTACTCTCCAGAAGATGACATCAGATACCTTAGAATTAGAGATATAAGGGATTGTGAGCTGCCATATGGGTGCTGTTAACTGAACCTTTGTCCTCTGCAAGAGCAGCAAGTGCTCTTAATCATGGATTCATCAACCCAGCCCTAGAAGGTACTTCATTTTTTCCCTTAAACCCAGATGTCATTAGGAAAGATCCTTTTACAGATGGTGCTGAGAAAACTGGGTATGTACCTGTAGAAGAATGAAATCAGGTCGAGTCTCAAACTACATGAAACATTGAAAATAGATCACAGACTTCATGTGAAGACAGGACATGCTGAAACTGCAGGGAAGACACATCAACTATGTCCCGTGTCAACAATCATCCTATGCAGAGGTAGGAACTTCTGAATGGACTGTGACAGCAGAGAACACAACCCAAGGACTGACACATGGATTATAGCAAACTAAAAACCTGCCTAACAATGGAAGGAACCTCACAACTGAAGAGACAGCTTACAGATTTGAGAAATCATTGCCAACTCTGTATCGCATAGGGTTCTATTATGTAAAAACAGCCAAGATTAAACCAAATCCAATCCATACATGAGGTAATGAGGTGAGCAGACAGTCCTCAAAGGAAGAAATAGAAATGGCAAATAATATTTGATGATGGGTTCAACATCCTAAGCCATCAGGGAAAGGTGAAATTAAAATGATTTATACTCTCACCTTACTAGCTCAGAATGACTTTCATCAAGAAAACAGAACAACAGATGCTGGCAGGAATTTGAGGAAAGAGGAAACTTTACTCACTGCTAGTGAGCATAAATTGCAGCTACTGAGGAAATCAGTAAGTAGGTTTGTCAAAAATGAGAAAGTGGTGGGACAGATGTCTCAGGGAAAAGCACTGGCTGCTCTTACAGAGGAACTGGGTTTGGTTCCCAGCACCCACTTGGTGGCTCAGAACCATCTATAACTCCAGTTCCAGGGAATCCCTTTCTGGCCTCCACAGTCACCACGGATGTACACATATATTGCAGGAAAAATATTCACACACATAAAAATAAAAGATAAACAAATCTTTGAGGACGACAACCAAAACTATCACATGATCTGCCTATATGCCTCAGTGATAAAGAGCACTTCTTGTTCTTCCAGAGGACCAGCATTTGATTCCCAACACTCAAACCAGGCAGTTCACAACCACCTGTAACACAAGCCCCAGGAGGGTCTGACATCTCTCATCTCTGTGGTCACACACACACACACAGACACACACACACACATATACACAGATTTAAAAGTAAAAAAATGACATTTGTAGGAAAATGGGTGAAATTACAGTTCAGAATGTTAGCTGAAATAAACTGCATTCAGATAAGCACTATGTTTTCTCTCATGTGTGTATTCTTGATTGAAGTTTCTATGTGTGAGTGGGTCGGTGTCCATGTGTGGATGACTCATGAAACTAGAGAACTGTGAGAGGGAAAAAGAGACCTGAAGGATTAGGGTACAGGAACACTGACAGAAGATAATGCAATATTGTACTGGGAGAGCAGAAATTAGGTTGTTGTGGGCAATGGAAAAACAGCAAGAATGGGACAGAGGGGAGGGCAAGGCAAAGGCCAGAGGGCAGGGTGTGGAAGAAGAAAACATGTGTAAAAATGCCATTATGAAATCTACTACTTTGTAGCTAACTTAATAATCTTGTAATGGGAAATACTTGTTCCTGTAGCCATCGTCCCACTTGAAATGGAGTCCATGGGGCAGGTGTTGTGCTATATTAGTTCAGACATCTATTACAGTACCAGGCATATGGTCATGCGTAAAGCATTTGCTGAGCCAGTTGTTGCCATGCATGCATCTAATTCCAGCATTTAGAGGACTAAGGAAGGCCCAAAGATTCTGGCTAGAGACTCACCTAATCTGAGCAAGACCTTATCTTAAATAATAATTGCCTATTTGCCAAATACATTTTGATAGCAATTATTGAGCTTTGTATATTATGTCTGTCGGTGATTGGTTTGATTTTATTATGATGCCTATAAGTTGTTGTACACGCATATAGTAGCCTCTTGATAATTGTGTTTATTTTCTATGACAACTCTCATGTTTAAAAACCATTAGACATTTAATTATTTGAAAGCATTCAACTGTAAAATAATTTGTTAATAAAATCTTTTTTGAGAGTTAATATTTGATTTTTTCTGGTTATTTTGACTTTTCCATTTTGATATTTTATTGTTTATGCTGTAATCCCTCTTAATATCTATTTTCTAAAATTTAGAAAGGTTTTTGCTATACATACCAGGGTAACCTTGGACTTGTTATGTAGCTCAGGCTAACCTTGAACTCAAGATTCTCCTCTCAGCTTCCAGAGTGCTGGGATTACTGGCATGCACCACCATGTCTTGCTCAATTATTTTTAAAATAAATTATGTGTCTAGGTGTTTTGTAAACTTTGTACATCATGTGCACACAATGTTCAAGTAGGCCAGAAGAGGGCATCAGATCCAGGGGACTGGAGTTACTGAGGGTTGTGATTGACCAAGCAGGTGCTGGCAATGAACACAGGCCCTTTGGAAGAACAAGTGCTCTTAACTGCTGAGCTACCTCTTCAGCCTCTCGTCAATTATTATGTACATGTATATTTATGCATATAAACATCTTCACTGCATGTAAGCATGTGTGTTGTGTGCTCCTAGATGAGAAGAACTGCAGTTACAGATGGTTTGAGTTTATGTGTGAGTGCCAGAAATTGAATTCAGGTCCTCTGCAAGAGCAAACAGTTTTCTTAATCACAGAAAAATCCCTCCAGTCCTACATACATATAGTTTTTCTTTTCTTTTATTCTTCTTTTTTTTTTGAGTCATGAGTTTACATAGCCCAGAACAATGGATTCTCCTGCTTTCCAAATCTGGGATTATAGGTATGTCCTACTGCACAAATATTTAGATCATCAACTCTTTTGGTTTTATGGGACAGGGTTTCTTTGTGTAGGCTTGGCTGTCTTGGAGCTCACTCTGTAGCCCAGGCTGGCCTCTAACGCATAGAGCTCTTCCTGCCTCTGGCTCCTGAGTGCTGGGATTAAAGGCATGTGCTCCCACCACTACCACCACCGGGCTTCATCAACTTTTTCTTCCTTCATTTCTTTTCCTTCCTTCCTTCCTTCCTTCCTTCCTTCCTTCCTTCCTTCCTTCCTTCCTTCCTTCCTTTTTCTCTTTAAAAACTTATTTTTATTTATATGAGTACTCTACCTGCACGTCCAACTTTGTCAGACGAGGACATGGGATCACACTATAGACAGTTGTGAGCCAGTATGTGGTTACTGGGAACTGAACTCAGCACCTCTGGAAGAGTAAGCAGTGTTCTTAGATGCTGAGCCACCTCTTCAGACCCTCATCAACATTTTCTTATAGACTGATTTTTGTTTAAATTTTTCATGACTCAAACTAACTTGCACTATTACTAAACATAGACCATTTTTCATTTTAAGATTTCCTGGCTGTTATGTATTTTAGATAGGGTCTTACTATGTGACCCTGCCTGACCTGGAACTTGCAATCCCCCCAGCATCTGATAACAAAGTGCTGGAATTGCTGATACAAGGCACACTCCTGACCTCTCTTTTATTGAGGAAGGGAAAAGGGTCTTCCTAGTAAAAAGTAGTTGTTTTGTTTTGTTTTGTTTTGTTCTTTTTGATGGTACTAGGAATTGAGCCCAGGTCTGAAGCCACATGCTAAGAAAGTACTTTACCACAGGGCCATGTTTGTAGCCCATGTCAAATGCCATAGAAATTGTTAACGGTGAAAACAACTTTGTGTGGATTACTTGAATAGCTATTTTTGTAAAACTGTGGGTTTTACTTATACATTGCTTTTAAAAAAACAATAAAACTGGGTGCTAGTGGCTCACACCTTTAATCCCAGCAAATCCCAGCACTCCTGAGCCAGAGGCAGGCAGATGTCTGTGAGTTCAGGGCCAGCCTGGTCTACAGAATGAGTTCCACTGACAGCCAGAGCTAGACAGAGAAACCCTGTCTCAGACAAACCAGAATTTAAACCACACTGCAAAATCACTCAAATCAGACAATTTAATACCTTATATAGATGTTGGATATTTTTCTGAATAAATACTTTATCATGGATAGGTCTTGTATCCTTTATTTTTTTAGAACTTGAAAACATACCAAGTTGCATATTAAGAAGGCAATCAAAAACATTTCCTTCTGTGTTCAAGTCTGCATTATTTCAAGGCTATCCATCACACACGCAAACACACACACACACACACACATCGTAACAACAGCATCAAACATTAGTCTTTAAGCTTTAAATAACTAAAGACAATGCATTCCTGAAAGCAGGAGAGCATACCATGAAGTTACAGCAGTTTAGGTATAAAATATGGGGGGAATGAAATGTACTTCTGTGACAGGGATGTATCTCAGTGTTTTGTTCAGCTTGTGCTCAATCCTCAGCACCACAAATAACAAACCAAATTTCCTTGTGCATGACATTATCAACACATATATTATCCTTAAAGGTGTGTTTCAGGCCCATAGATCTTCTGTACCAAGTAGTCTAAAGGCCTGTTCAATAACCTAAACACTTTCGTCTCTATTTATGCCCCTATAACTGCTCCCTTTTTTGTACTCCCTTGTTTGCCATTGTGCCTTAAGGGAAAGTTGTCACCGAGTATCAAGAGTTAATATGCATGAAGAACTTAAGAGCAGTTGACCTATATAAACACTCAATAAATATTCAGAACAACTTGTAAAGGAGAGTCTGCCATTATCTCCATTAAAAAAGTGAAAAGTTCTATTTTATATTCTATGTATATTTTGTTTGTATAGGCATAACCACACATGCACGAGAGTGCCTATGGAGGTCACAAAAGGGGCACCAGATCTCCTTGAGCTGGAGTCACAGGCGCTTGTGACCTGCCCAATGTGGGTACTGGGAACTGAATTTGGGTCCTGTGGTAGAATAGGAACGACTCTAAACCACTGAGCAATCTCCCAGTATCTCCACTCTTTTTCTTTCTTTTTTTGGAAGACAGGTTTTTCTGTGTAGCTCTGGTTGTCTTGGAATTTGTCTGTAGACCAGGCTGGCCTCAAACCCAGAGATTAGACTGCCTCCGTTTAATTAAATACGTGCACCACCGCTCAACCTATCCCCATTCTTATACACAAGGGATTCAAAGTACAAAAAGGTGAGGTCATACCCCAGGTCATACAAATAACAGACTGTTTCCTGTCAATCTGTATCAAACTTCCCCACCTCCAATCCAGACAACTGCTGATCTAGACTAGACATGTTCTCCAAGGTATGTATATCTAGGTATCACTACATCAAAACTAAGATGTTGTTTGTTCTTCTCATGCTCATCCTTTCATGCATACATTGCTACCTAGAGACTGGCTGCTAGGACAGTCTGAATGCAGCAGCAGAATAGATTCTAACTGTCTTTCATTAGTCAGATATTAAAGGGATCTGACGTTAAAAGGGGAGACCATGTTTTGCTGCCCAATGAAATTGTTTTGCATTGGAAATATTTTAACTTTATTACATTTATTATTGTGTGTGTGTGTGTGTGTGTGTGTGAGAGAGAGAGAGAGAGAGAGAGAGAGACAGAAAGAGAGCGAGCAGCTGGTGGTCAGTAGCTGCTGATGCAGCAGGTTCTCTTCTACCATGTGGGTCTGGGGATTGAAAGCAGGTGTTTGGGTTTGTTGATAAGTGCCTTTACCTGCTGAGTCATCTTGCTTACCCAGATTTTTTTTTTAAATTAAAAGCATTGTAGGTGGTGGTGGCACGCACCTTTAATCTGAGCACTTTGGAAGCAGAGAAAGGTATATCCCAAAGTTCGATGCTAACCTGGTCTACAGAGTGAATGCCAGGAAAACTAGGGCTGCATCGAGAAATCTTGTCTCCAAAACAAACCAAAACAAACAAAGAAGCAAATAAATAAATAAAACCATTTTAGTTTTGAAACCTTATAATAAGATTGTTATTTTAAATTGAGTTTATATTGACATTTTCTTAGTTTAATTGCTAATATAATTAATACTGCCAGACTTAGACAGTAAAACCAAAGCTCTCTGAAGGAATTACTAACCTTTGGAGAGTGAGCGACTCAAGTGTGGAACTAGAGAAGACCCACTTTCACCATCTGATTCTACAGTTTCTGAGAACTAGCTACAGAACATGGCAGCATGCAGCTGAGATCCATAGTTGGAGGCACTTACGCTTGACGGGTATAAAGGTCTGGTTCGTCGAGGTCCTGAGATCTTAATTCCTGTGTGGAGAGGCAGCCAGCACCACCGGTGGAAATGGAACTGCGCTTCATGCTCAGAACCTAATTCATGATTTCAATATCAGAAAAATGTTCCAGATGCAAGTGGATCATTAAGCAATAATTGTCACTTTTATTCTGAAGTAGAAGAGTAACTAAGTTTATTCCTTTACGATAGTATTTTCCCTGTGTGCTGTATTTGTTTGTCATGTATACTTAAGTCCTCACTAAAGATAACACCTATGCAACTTCAAGTATTCAATACACTCGAGCAAGACAATGCAAAAATGAACATATATGATTCCTGCATCACACGGCAATCCATGATCGCAAAATTTCAATGTGTTATCCCGAATACATCACTGGTATCTCTTATGTCTATTTCAATGGTAACTCACAGACTGCTTGACAAGAAATCTCAGGCTCCTTAACTCTCCTCAAAATGTTTCCTTTGGCTTCAAAATCAGGATTCATTCTCTTTTCCTAATATCTACTTTTCTTGCTTTATGTTTAACCCCATAGTTTAATACCCACTATTGTCTTTCTGGTTCTAATCTCCCTTTCAGTAAAGACAAGCAATCCGTTCCATAACATAATGTAGAGGCTGCTTCCATTCTCAAAATATTTTAGTATCATAAGCATACCTATGTCAGACCCTGTCTTCGTCTCTGCAGTACTAGACGCTAGCCACTCAGCTTTTTCTGGTCCTGCCCTGGCTTCTTTCTAGGATAAGACAGAACTCACTGTTGATAAAATTATATATATATATATATATATATATATATATATATATATGTAGTGAAGAGAAGTCACGCTATGCGATAAGGCTTATACAGGAGGCTTATTGGAAGATGAGAGAGAAGGGACAGAGAAGGCAGAGAGGGGAGCAGACTAGTCCCATGGGGTAAAGAGTGCGGGAGAGAGAGGGAGGTAGACACAGGAGAAGGGGGAGGTTAGGGGTAGGTCCACCTGTTACAAGGAACCATAGCAAATGTGCCCAGAAGTGGCTACAGGTGAAGTGCTCTTAGTGGCTACAGGTGAGGAGGTTTCCTGTCAGGACCCTAAGGACAGGCAGGCCAATGCAGATTCCCAAATACTAACACCAAATAATAACACCCACTTTATTGTTTGTTTGAGCTGGGGACTTTAGCACAATAGGCTGTGCACTGAGTCACATCACTCCTTGTTCGACTGCTTACATTCCACTTAGGTCTTATTCTCAAGCCTTCAGTTTCCCAGACTTTTTCTTCTTACATGGCTTTTCAGATGCTGCATTACCACAGGAACGCAGTGTTTTAACCTGTCCCTCCCAGGCAGTCCTCCCCTTCTCCCCCTCCCTGCGGAACACCTTGGTCAGCAATCAGCATCCTCTTTTCCCTCTCCAGGCGCTGCCCACACAAACTTACTGATCCCTGAACCCAGAACCTGGCAGATGCCGCCCCAGGTCTCTGATGAAGCAGAGTTTCTTAGCAGGAACAGAGTTAACCCCATACCAGCAGTTACCTTTCTCTCTGGTTCTTGACCCCCAGCGCCCACTTCCAGTAAAATGCACAACTGCTTAGGAAGACACCCACCAATGCCAACCAGGAGCCATTTGGATTTTAAAGTCTCCGCCTGCGTGACGTCAGAAAGCCTCTTGCGAGTACTCTTAAGCAAGAAGGCTATGCCAGTTCCCAGACAGTGGTGGGAAGTCCTAGGGCAAAAGCTTAGATTTCTAAATCTTGCAGCTGTTGTGCCTCTGGCTAGAATTGTAGTTTTGTCCCTAGCAGCCCTTTTGAGTTTCAGTCTTTCCTAGCCATCAGTGTGTCTCCTCATCTGTATTTGAGACAATCAAGTACTTTTGCAGCAGTGCCCAGTTGTTTTCCATAGTATCTTTTATTGTTGTTTTGTTTTGTAAAATATCCCTGGGCCTGGTGAAATGGCTCCGTGGGTAAGAGCACTGCCTGCTCTTCCAAAGAAATGGGTTAAATCCCCAGGACCCATAACTATAACTCTAATTTCAGGAGGTCTGATGCCCTCTTCTGGCCTTGGTGGGCACCAGACACACGTGTGGTATACAGACATACATGTAGGCAAAACACTTTATACATAAAATAAAAATAATAAAGATCTTTTTTAAAAAAATAAAGGCAAATAAAAAGTATTCTTGTACAGTTTTATCAGGACCTAAGTTCTCAAAATTCATTTCAACACTCATCTTAGTTTCAAGATGCCTTAAGAAGTACAAAATTTGCTGGTCAGTGGTGGTACATTCCTTTACTCCCAGTACTCAAGAGGCAGAGGCAGGGGGATCTCTGTGAGTTTGAGAAGAGTCTACAGAAGAAATACAAAATCACTTTAGCTAAGACATTTGAATTGGAAGTATTATCTCTGTTTGACCAAGATCTCCCATATTTTGTCATTACAAGGTCAATTAGTAAGACTATTGTAATAGCTATTGCTTATGCATTAACTACTCCTGGATTCTTTTTATAGAAGACTGAAGTGAGAAAGGATTAATGTTCTACGGGTGCTTAAATAAAGCAAGTTTTCACATACTAGTCCTTCTAAAATCATTCCTCATCAAAGAACTCATTGAAACATTTTTTTTGTACAAATTTTAAAAAGTTGAAGTCTACAGTCATCAGGCTGGTAGTCATAGACACACAAAAACCTGACAAGCTTGCTTTCTATGTCTACTTCTGAATGCCACTCAGGATCAAGTGAGATAATTGTATCAGGATTTTAGCTTAGTGATACATGGCGTTAATAAATTAAAATTCATCCTAAGGAATGTAGTGGGAAGAAATGATAATGTAATCAAGTTGAATTTAATTTGCTAGATATTTTATAATGACATTTTAAGTCATAAGCAACTGTAATATACTTTACTATTAGAAACTCTTTTAATTAATGCAGGCCACCTTATTCCCATGTGGTTATGCCGTGGCAGTATCTGTGAAAAATTCTTCAGAGCAGGTAATAGGGATATGTTACATCTCTTTTTATCTTCTTTTTTTTTTCTGAGACAAGCTTGTCTATTTAACAGTCTTGGCTGTGTCCCTTTTTTACCTTTTATGTTAATTCTTTAAAAACAACTACTTCTTTATTTTATTTATTGTATTATGTGTAGTTGGAATTTTCCTTTGGGCCACCAAGAAACTCCCAAATAATTTATTATGAATGCTTCTTATTAATTATAAGTGCTTAGTCTTAGCTTAGGCTCGTCCTGCTAGCTTTTTGAACTTAATTTAACCTGTTTCTATTCATCTACATTTTTCCTTGGGGCTTTTTACCTTTCTTTTATTCTGTATGTCTTGGTTTCCTGCTTCCTCCATGTGTGTCTGATTGGCCACTGGTTTCTCCCTGGTATCTCTTTTTCTTTCTTCCTTTCTAAGCCTAAATTCCTCCTGCTACTCAGTTTCCCTGCCTGCAAGTCCTGCCTATACCTCTTTCTTGCTATTGGCCATTTAGCTTTTTGTTAGACTAATCAGGTGCCTTAGGCAGACAAGGTAAAACAGCAACACATTTTTACATATAATTCAACAAATGCAACACGTCTTTACATACTTATACAAATATTTTGTAACAATGAAACATCATTTCTCCTTTTACTTTTTTTCTTCAAACCCGCTCTTATATGCCTCCTTGTTCCCTTTCAAATTCATGGATTTTTCATTAATTTTGTTACATGCATATGTGTATGTAACCTGCCCAATCTGTATGTTACTTGTCTGTATGCTGTCAGGGTTATAATTAGGTTGAAGGGAGATAAATACACAGGGAGAAAGGAGAGCAAAATAATAGTATGGATATGTGAAAAAAATCACAAGGATTCATACTGTTAAGTACCTAAGAAACTATAACACACACATACTTTAATTTAGTATAATGTTATTTGTATGTATGATTCAGGGCTCACCATTTGGTATTGGATAAGCATTTCGTGTACTCTTCCCACAGTAGGACTAAAACTGTTTCTCCACTCCCGGCATTTGTGAGTTCCCTATAGTTCTTTGTGTAGGGCTGGTTGGCCCCTTGTCCCTTATAGATTGCCTCTTGTCCTTATTCAGCTCATACTTAAGCAGCCATGTTAATAAGATTTTATTGGTGTAGATTCTGACATTCCTAGGAGATACAATGTCACAGCAAACTCCATGATGCTCTGGCTCTTATAATCTATGTGTCCCCTCCTTTACAATGTTTCGTGATACTTACGTGTAGTGATATTTCATTTGTATTTTAATAAAGAAAGTTTAGCTGAAGATCAGAGAGTAAGTGGTAGCACACACCTTTAATCTCAGTAGCCACACTAGTTTGCCATAGAAACCTGGCGGTGCACGCCTTTAATCCCAGTGGTGCACATCTTTAATCCCAACCTAAAGAATGGAATGCAAGACAGAAGGAGAAAGCTCTCAGACACAGTCTCATCACCCTGTTATTTGATTTCTCTGTTAGATTGCCTTCACATATGCATTTATTTCAGGAAGCATCGACTGTATCAATACCCATGCCACTGCACACTACTTCCGTGGCCTTAGTTTTAGCTGTTTCTCCCTGTATACACTCCCTCGTCCCTCTATTTCTCTCCTTGCACCTCCCCTCACCAGCCTGTACCTTTCTATTCTATTTCTTCTTTCCTGATGAGATGCTTCTCTCCTCCTTAGTCTGTTACTCTATGCTTAATCTCTGTGATTCTGTATATCCACATGTAAGCTAATACATGCCACATTTGGCTTTCTGTGTCTGGGTACCTCACTCAGGGTGATTTCTCCCCCTAGTTCTACCCATTTACTGTGAATTTAATTCTTTTTAATGGCTGAGTAATATTCATTTGTATAAAGGTTCCAATTTTTATCACGAGGTAGATCAGGTCCCATCTCTCTAAGGTAAATCCACACTCATTTCCATAGTGACTGTATGAGTCTGCACTCCTACCAGCAGTGGATGAGTGTACCCCTTATTCTATGTCCTTGCCAGCAGGAACTGTCACTCGTATTATTGATCGTAGGGATTCTGACAGGTGTAAAGTGGACTCTCAAAGCAGACTTGGTTTGAATTTCACTAATGACTGAGAATGTTGAACATTTAAGTCTTTCTCAGCCACTTAAGATTCCCTATTGAGAATTCTCTGTTTAAAAATTCCCAGTTTTAATTGAGTCATTTGTTTTCTTGATATCTAGCCTTTTGAGTTCTTTATACATTTTGTTTGAGTTTTTTTGTATAATTTTGGATATTAGCCCTCTATTGGGTGTGTAGTTGATAAAAGAATATTTTACCATTCTGTAAGCTGCCACTTTGTCTGAATGATGGGATCTTTTGTCATGCAGAAGCTTTTCAGTTTCATGAGATCCCATTTATTAATTGTTGAAATTAGTGTCTGTGTTAATAGTGTTCTGCTCAGAAAGTCTTTTCCTATGTCATTGATTTCAGGGATCTTCCCTTCTTTTTCTTCTGTTAGGTTCAAGATATCTGGTTTTAGGTTGAGGTCTGTGTGGGAATTCCTTTCCATTAAATATTTTTTGGGATGTGGGGGTGTGTCAGCAATAGGGTGGCTTCTGTGTGCTGACATGATCTCTTATAAGGGAGAGAATGGTCTCCCATGTATTTCTGGTTTCTTCATCAAAGATCAGGAGTCCGTAGGCACTTGAATTACACCTGACTTCTCAGTGGAAACCATGAAAGCCAGAATGTCTTAGATAGATGTGCTGCCAACACTAAGAGACCATGAAGGCAATCCCAGAGTACTATTCGCAGCAAAGCTTGCATTCACCATCAATGGAGAAAAAAGATATTCCAGGACAAAAACAGATTTAAATAATAGGTAGCCACAAACCCAGCCTTACAGAAACTACTAGAAGGCAAAGCACAAACCAAGGAATCTAAGAACACCCATAATAACACAGACATCTGACAACTCTCCACCACCACAACTCAAAGAAGGGAAACACACACTCTAATAGTAGGTTTCAACACTCCTCTCTCACCAATGGACAGGCTAAACAGACAGAAACTTAATGGAGCAATAAGAGATATCACAGATGTAGTGAAACAAATGAAATTAATAGACATCTATAGAACATTCCACCCAACAGAAAAGAAAATACCTTCTTCTCAGCATCTCATGGAACCTTCTCAAAAATTGATCACATAATCAGTAACAAAGCAAACATTCACAGATACAAAAGAAAATGTAGTAACCAGCTGTGTACTATTGGATTACCATGGAATAATGCTAGAATTCAACAACAATTCTACCCCCAGAATGCCTACAAACTCATGAAAACTGAACAGTCAACTACTCTCCAGAAGATGACATCAGATACCTTAGAATTAGAGATATAAGGGATTGTGAGCTGCCATATGGGTGCTGTTAACTGAACCTTTGTCCTCTGCAAGAGCGGCAAGTGCTCTTAATCATGGATTCATCAACCCAGCCCTAGAAGGTACTTCATTTTTTCCCTTAAACCCAGATGTCATTAGGAAAGATCCTTTTACAGATGGTGCTGAGAAAACTGGGTATGTACCTGTAGAAGAATGAAATCAGGTCGAGTCTCAAACTACATGAAACATTGAAAATAGATCACAGACTTCATGTGAAGACAGGACATGCTGAAACTGCAGGGAAGACACATCAACTATGTCCCGTGTCAACAATCATCCTATGCAGAGGTAGGAACTTCTGAATGGACTGTGACAGCAGAGAACACAACCCAAGGACTGACACATGGATTATAGCAAACTAAAAACCTGCCTAACAATGGAAGGAACCTCACAACTGAAGAGACAGCTTACAGATTTGAGAAATCATTGCCAACTCTGTATCGCATAGGGTTCTATTATGTAAAAACAGCCAAGATTAAACCAAATCCAATCCATACATGAGGTAATGAGGTGAGCAGACAGTCCTCAAAGGAAGAAATAGAAATGGCAAATAATATTTGATGATGGGTTCAACATCCTAAGCCATCAGGGAAAGGTGAAATTAAAATGATTTATACTCTCACCTTACTAGCTCAGAATGACTTTCATCAAGAAAACAGAACAACAGATGCTGGCAGGAATTTGAGGAAAGAGGAAACTTTACTCACTGCTAGTGAGCATAAATTGCAGCTACTGAGGAAATCAGTAAGTAGGTTTGTCAAAAATGAGAAAGTGGTGGGACAGATGTCTCAGGGAAAAGCACTGGCTGCTCTTACAGAGGAACTGGGTTTGGTTCCCAGCACCCACTTGGTGGCTCAGAACCATCTATAACTCCAGTTCCAGGGAATCCCTTTCTGGCCTCCACAGTCACCACGGATGTACACATATATTGCAGGAAAAATATTCACACACATAAAAATAAAAGATAAACAAATCTTTGAGGACGACAACCAAAACTATCACATGATCTGCCTATATGCCTCAGTGATAAAGAGCACTTCTTGTTCTTCCAGAGGACCAGCATTTGATTCCCAACACTCAAACCAGGCAGTTCACAACCACCTGTAACACAAGCCCCAGGAGGGTCTGACATCTCTCATCTCTGTGGTCACACACACACACACAGACACACACACACACATATACACAGATTTAAAAGTAAAAAAATGACATTTGTAGGAAAATGGGTGAAATTACAGTTCAGAATGTTAGCTGAAATAAACTGCATTCAGATAAGCACTATGTTTTCTCTCATGTGTGTATTCTTGATTGAAGTTTCTATGTGTGAGTGGGTCGGTGTCCATGTGTGGATGACTCATGAAACTAGAGAACTGTGAGAGGGAAAAAGAGACCTGAAGGATTAGGGTACAGGAACACTGACAGAAGATAATGCAATATTGTACTGGGAGAGCAGAAATTAGGTTGTTGTGGGCAATGGAAAAACAGCAAGAATGGGACAGAGGGGAGGGCAAGGCAAAGGCCAGAGGGCAGGGTGTGGAAGAAGAAAACATGTGTAAAAATGCCATTATGAAATCTACTACTTTGTAGCTAACTTAATAATCTTGTAATGGGAAATACTTGTTCCTGTAGCCATCGTCCCACTTGAAATGGAGTCCATGGGGCAGGTGTTGTGCTATATTAGTTCAGACATCTATTACAGTACCAGGCATATGGTCATGCGTAAAGCATTTGCTGAGCCAGTTGTTGCCATGCATGCATCTAATTCCAGCATTTAGAGGACTAAGGAAGGCCCAAAGATTCTGGCTAGAGACTCACCTAATCTGAGCAAGACCTTATCTTAAATAATAATTGCCTATTTGCCAAATACATTTTGATAGCAATTATTGAGCTTTGTATATTATGTCTGTCGGTGATTGGTTTGATTTTATTATGATGCCTATAAGTTGTTGTACACGCATATAGTAGCCTCTTGATAATTGTGTTTATTTTCTATGACAACTCTCATGTTTAAAAACCATTAGACATTTAATTATTTGAAAGCATTCATCTGTAAAATAATTTGTTAATAAAATCTTTTTTGAGAGTTAATATTTGATTTTTTCTGGTTATTTTGACTTTTCCATTTTGATATTTTATTGTTTATGCTGTAATCCCTCTTAATATCTATTTTCTAAAATTTAGAAAGGTTTTTGCTATACATACCAGGGTAACCTTGGACTTGTTATGTAGCTCAGGCTAACCTTGAACTCAAGATTCTCCTCTCAGCTTCCAGAGTGCTGGGATTACTGGCATGCACCACCATGTCTTGCTCAATTATTTTTAAAATAAATTATGTGTCTAGGTGTTTTGTAAACTTTGTACATCATGTGCACACAATGTTCAAGTAGGCCAGAAGAGGGCATCAGATCCAGGGGACTGGAGTTACTGAGGGTTGTGATTGACCAAGCAGGTGCTGGCAATGAACACAGGCCCTTTGGAAGAACAAGTGCTCTTAACTGCTGAGCTACCTCTTCAGCCTCTCGTCAATTATTATGTACATGTATATTTATGCATATAAACATCTTCACTGCATGTAAGCATGTGTGTTGTGTGCTCCTAGATGAGAAGAACTGCAGTTACAGATGGTTTGAGTTTCTGTGTGAGTGCCAGAAATTGAATTCAGGTCCTCTGCAAGAGCAAACAGTTTTCTTAATCACAGAAAAATCCCTCCAGTCCTACATACATATAGTTTTTCTTTTCTTTTATTCTTCTTTTTTTTTTGAGTCATGAGTTTACATAGCCCAGAACAATGGATTCTCCTGCTTTCCAAATCTGGGATTATAGGTATGTCCTACTGCACAAATATTTAGATCATCAACTCTTTTGGTTTTATGGGACAGGGTTTCTTTGTGTAGGCTTGGCTGTCTTGGAGCTCACTCTGTAGCCCAGGCTGGCCTCTAACGCATAGAGCTCTTCCTGCCTCTGGCTCCTGAGTGCTGGGATTAAAGGCATGTGCTCCCACCACTACCACCACCGGGCTTCATCAACTTTTTCTTCCTTCATTTCTTTTCCTTCCTTCCTTCCTTCCTTCCTTCCTTCCTTCCTTCCTTCCTTCCTTCCTTCCTTTTTCTCTTTAAAAACTTATTTTTATTTATATGAGTACTCTACCTGCACGTCCAACTTTGTCAGACGAGGACATGGGATCACACTATAGACAGTTGTGAGCCAGTATGTGGTTACTGGGAACTGAACTCAGCACCTCTGGAAGAGTAAGCAGTGTTCTTAGATGCTGAGCCACCTCTTCAGACCCTCATCAACATTTTCTTATAGACTGATTTTTGTTTAAATTTTTCATGACTCAAACTAACTTGCACTATTACTAAACATAGACCATTTTTCATTTTAAGATTTCCTGGCTGTTATGTATTTTAGATAGGGTCTTACTATGTGACCCTGCCTGACCTGGAACTTGCAATCCCCCCAGTGTCTGATAACAAAGTGCTGGAATTGCTGATACAAGGCACACTCCTGACCTCTCTTTTATTGAGGAAGGGAAAAGGGTCTTCCTAGTAAAAAGTAGTTGTTTTGTTTTGTTTTGTTTTGTTCTTTTTGATGGTACTAGGAATTGAGCCCAGGTCTGAAGCCACATGCTAAGAAAGTACTTTACCACAGGGCCATGTTTGTAGCCCATGTCAAATGCCATAGAAATTGTTAACGGTGAAAACAACTTTGTGTGGATTACTTGAATAGCTATTTTTGTAAAACTGTGGGTTTTACTTATACATTGCTTTTAAAAAAACAATAAAACTGGGTGCTAGTGGCTCACACCTTTAATCCCAGCAAATCCCAGCACTCCTGAGCCAGAGGCAGGCAGATGTCTGTGAGTTCAGGGCCAGCCTGGTCTACAGAATGAGTTCCACTGACAGCCAGAGCTAGACAGAGAAACCCTGTCTCAGACAAACCAGAATTTAAACCACACTGCAAAATCACTCAAATCAGACAATTTAATACCTTATATAGATGTTGGATATTTTTCTGATTAAATACTTTATCATGGATAGGTCTTGTATCCTTTATTTTTTTAGAACTTGAAAACATACCAAGTTGCATATTAAGAAGGCAATCAAAAACATTTCCTTCTGTGTTCAAGTCTGCATTATTTCAAGGCTATCCATCACACACGCAAACACACACACACACACACACATCGTAACAACAGCATCAAACATTAGTCTTTAAGCTTTAAATAACTAAAGACAATGCATTCCTTAAAGCAGGAGAGCATACCATGAAGTTACAGCAGTTTAGGTATAAAATATGGGGGGAATGAAATGTACTTCTGTGACAGGGATGTATCTCAGTGTTTTGTTCAGCTTGTGCTCAATCCTCAGCACCACAAATAACAAACCAAATTTCCTTGTGCATGACATTATCAACACATATATTATCCTTAAAGGTGTGTTTCAGGCCCATAGATCTTCTGTACCAAGTAGTCTAAAGGCCTGTTCAATAACCTAAACACTTTCGTCTCTATTTATGCCCCTATAACTGCTCCCTTTTTTGTACTCCCTTGTTTGCCATTGTGCCTTAAGGGAAAGTTGTCACCGAGTATCAAGAGTTAATATGCATGAAGAACTTAAGAGCAGTTGACCTATATAAACACTCAATAAATATTCAGAACAACTCGTAAAGGAGAGTCTGCCATTATCTCCATTAAAAAAGTGAAAAGTTCTATTTTATATTCTATGTATATTTTGTTTGTATAGGCATAACCACACATGCACGAGAGTGCCTATGGAGGTCACAAAAGGGGCACCAGATCTCCTTGAGCTGGAGTCACAGGCGGTTGTGACCTGCCCAATGTGGGTACTGGGAACTGAATTTGGGTCCTGTGGTAGAATAGGAACGACTCTAAACCACTGAGCAATCTCCCAGTATCTCCACTCTTTTTCTTTCTTTTTTTGGAAGACAGGTTTTTCTGTGTAGCTCTGGTTGTCTTGGAATTTGTCTGTAGGCCAGGCTGGCCTCAAACCCAGAGATTAGACTGCCTCCGTTTAATTAAATACGTGCACCACCGCTCAACCTATCCCCATTCTTATACACAAGGGATTCAAAGTACAAAAAGGTGAGGTCATACCCCAGGTCATACAAATAACAGACTGTTTCCTGTCAATCTGTATCAAACTTCCCCACCTCCAATCCAGACAACTGCTGATCTAGACTAGACATGTTCTCCAAGGTATGTATATCTAGGTATCACTACATCAAAACTAAGATGTTGTTTGTTCTTCTCATGCTCATCCTTTCATGCATACATTGCTACCTAGAGACTGGCTGCTAGGACAGTCTGAATGCAGCAGCAGAATAGATTCTAACTGTCTTTCATTAGTCAGATATTAAAGGGATCTGACGTTAAAAGGGGAGACCATGTTTTGCTGCCCAATGAAATTGTTTTGCATTGGAAATATTTTAACTTTATTACATTTATTATTGTGTGTGTGTGTGTGTGTGTGTGTGTGTGTGAGAGAGAGAGAGAGAGAGAGAGAGAGAGAGAGACAGAAAGAGAGCGAGCAGCTGGTGGTCAGTAGCTGTTGATGCAGCAGGTTCTCTTCTACCATGTGGGTCTGGGGATTGAAAGCAGGTGTTTGGGTTTGTTGATAAGTGCCTTTACCTGCTGAGTCATCTTGCTTACCCAGATTTTTTTTTTTAAATTAAAAGCATTGTAGGTGGTGGTGGCACGCACCTTTAATCTGAGCACTTTGGAAGCAGAGAAAGGTATATCCCAAATTTCGATGCTAACCCGGTCTACAGAGTGAATGCCAGGAAAACTAGGGCTGCATCGAGAAATCTTGTCTCCAAAACAAACCAAAACAAACAAAGAAGCAAATAAATAAATAAAACCATTTTAGTTTTGAAACCTTATAATAAGATTGTTATTTTAAATTGAGTTTATATTGACATTTTCTTAGTTTAATTGCTAATATAATTAATACTGCCAGACTTAGACAGTAAAACCAAAGCTCTCTGAAGGAATTACTAACCTTTGGAGAGTGAGCGACTCAAGTGTGGAACTAGAGAAGACCCACTTTCACCATCTGATTCTACAGTTTCTGAGAACTAGGTACAGAACATGGCAGCATGCAGCTGAGATCCATAGTTGGAGGCACTTACGCTTGACGGGTATAAAGGTCTGGTTCGTCGAGGTCCTGAGATCTTAATTCCTGTGTGGAGAGGCAGCCAGCACCACCGGTGGAAATGGAACTGCGCTTCATGCTCAGAACCTAATTCATGATTTCAATATCAGAAAAATGTTCCAGATGCAAGTGGATCATTAAGCAATAATTGTCACTTTTATTCTGAAGTAGAAGAGTAACTAAGTTTATTCCTTTACGATAGTATTTTCCCTGTGTGCTGTATTTGTTTGTCATGTATACTTAAGTCCTCACTAAAGATAACACCTATGCAACTTCAAGTATTCAATACACTCGAGCAAGACAATGCAAAAATGAACATATATGATTCCTGCATCACACGGCAATCCATGATCGCAAAATTTCAATGTGTTATCCCGAATACATCACTGGTATCTCTTATGTCTATTTCAATGGTAACTCACAGACTGCTTGACAAGAAATCTCAGGCTCCTTAACTCTCCTCAAAATGTTTCCTTTGGCTTCAAAATCAGGATTCATTCTCTTTTCCTAATATCTACTTTTCTTGCTTTATGTTTAACCCCATAGTTTAATACCCACTATTGTCTTTCTGGTTCTAATCTCCCTTTCAGTAAAGACAAGCAATCCGTTCCATAACATAATGTAGAGGCTGCTTCCATTCTCAAAATATTTTAGTATTATAAGCATACCTATGTCAGACCCTGTCTTCGTCTCTGCAGTACTAGACGCTAGCCACTCAGCTTTTTCTGGTCCTGCCCTGGCTTCTTTCTAGGATAAGACAGAACTCACTGTTGATAAAATTATATATATATATATATATATATATATATATATATGTAGTGAAGAGAAGTCACGCTATGCGATAAGGCTTATACAGGAGGCTTATTGGAAGATGAGAGAGAAGGGACAGAGAAGGAAGAGAGGGGAGCAGACTAGTCCCATGGGGTAAAGAGTACGGGAGAGAGAGGGAGGTAGACACAGGAGAAGGGGGAGGTTAGGGGTAGGTCCACCTGTTACAAGGAACCATAGCAAATGTGCCCAGAAGTGGCTACAGGTGAAGTGCTCTTAGTGGCTACAGGTGAGGAGGTTTTCTGTCAGGACCCTAAGGACAGGCAGGCCAATGCAGATTCCCAAATACTAACACCAAATAATAACACCCACTTTATTGTTTGTTTGAGCTGGGGACTTTAGCACAATAGGCTGTGCACTGAGTCACATCACTCCTTGTTCGACTGCTTACATTCCACTTAGGTCTTATTCTCAAGCCTTCAGTTTCCCAGACTTTTTCTTCTTACATGGCTTTTCAGATGCTGCATTACCACAGGAACGCAGTGTTTTAACCTGTCCCTCCCAGGCAGTCCTCCCCTTCTCCCCCTCCCTGCGGAACACCTTGGTCAGCAATCAGCATCCTCTTTTCCCTCTCCAGGCGCTGCCCACACAAACTTACTGATCCCTGAACCCAGAACCTGGCAGATGCCGCCCCAGGTCTCTGATGCCACAGAGTTTCTTAGCAGGAACAGAGTTAACCCCATACCAGCAGTTACCTTTCTCTCTGGTTCTTGACCCCCAGCGCCCACTTCCAGTAAAATGCACAACTGCTTAGGAAGACACCCACCAATGCCAACCAGGAGCCATTTGGATTTTAAAGTCTCCGCCTGCGTGACGTCAGAAAGCCTCTTGCGAGTACTCTTAAGCAAGAAGGCTATGCCAGTTCCCAGACAGTGGTGGGAAGTCCTAGGGCAAAAGCTTAGATTTCTAAATCTTGCAGCTGTTGTGCCTCTGGCTAGAATTGTAGTTTTGTCCCTAGCAGCCCTTTTGAGTTTCAGTCTTTCCTAGCCATCAGTGTGTCTCCTCATCTGTATTTGAGACAATCAAGTACTTTTGCAGCAGTGCCCAGTTGTTTTCCATAGTATCTTTTATTGTTGTTTTGTTTTGTAAAATATCCCTGGGCCTGGTGAAATGGCTCCGTGGGTAAGAGCACTGCCTGCTCTTCCAAAGAAATGGGTTAAATCCCCAGGACCCATAACTATAACTCTAATTTCAGGAGGTCTGATGCCCTCTTCTGGCCTTGGTGGGCACCAGACACACGTGTGGTATACAGACATACATGTAGGCAAAACACTTTATACATAAAATAAAAATAATAAAGATCTTTTTTAAAAAAATAAAGGCAAATAAAAAGTATTCTTGTACAGTTTTATCAGGACCTAAGTTCTCAAAATTCATTTCAACACTCATCTTAGTTTCAAGATGCCTTAAGAAGTACAAAATTTGCTGGTCAGTGGTGGTACATTCCTTTACTCCCAGTACTCAAGAGGCAGAGGCAGGGGGATCTCTGTGAGTTTGAGAAGAGTCTACAGAAGAAATACAAAATCACTTTAGCTAAGACATTTGAATTGGAAGTATTATCTCTGTTTGACCAAGATCTCCCATATTTTGTCATTACAAGGTCAATTAGTAAGACTATTGTAATAGCTATTGCTTATGCATTAACTACTCCTGGATTCTTTTTATAGAAGACTGAAGTGAGAAAGGATTAATGTTCTACGGGTGCTTAAATAAAGCAAGTTTTCACATACTAGTCCTTCTAAAATCATTCCTCATCAAAGAACTCATTGAAACATTTTTTTTTGTACAAATTTTAAAAAGTTGAAGTCTACAGTCATCAGGCTGGTAGTCATAGACACACAAAAACCTGACAAGCTTGCTTTCTATGTCTACTTCTGAATGCCACTCAGGATCAAGTGAGATAATTGTATCAGGATTTTAGCTTAGTGATACATGGCGTTAATAAATTAAAATTCATCCTAAGGAATGTAGTGGGAAGAAATGATAATGTAATCAAGTTGAATTTAATTTGCTAGATATTTTATAATGACATTTTAAGTCATAAGCAACTGTAATATACTTTACTATTAGAAACTCTTTTAATTAATGCAGGCCACCTTATTCCCATGTGGTTATGCCGTGGCAGTATCTGTGAAAAATTCTTCAGAGCAGGTAATAGGGATATGTTACATCTCTTTTTATCTTCTTTTTTTTTTCTGAGACAAGCTTGTCTATTTAACAGTCTTGGCTGTGTCCCTTTTTTACCTTTTATGTTAATTCTTTAAAAACAACTACTTCTTTATTTTATTTATTGTATTATGTGTAGTTGGAATTTTCCTTTGGGCCACCAAGAAACTCCCAAATAATTTATTATGAATGCTTCTTATTAATTATAAGTGCTTAGTCTTAGCTTAGGCTCGTCCTGCTAGCTTTTTGAACTTAATTTAACCTGTTTCTATTCATCTACATTTTTCCTTGGGGCTTTTTACCTTTCTTTTATTCTGTATGTCTTGGTTTCCTGCTTCCTCCATGTGTGTCTGATTGGCCACTGGTTTCTCCCTGGTATCTCTTTTTCTTTCTTCCTTTCTAAGCCTAAATTCCTCCTGCTACTCAGTTTCCCTGCCTGCAAGTCCTGCCTATACCTCTTTCTTGCTATTGGCCATTTAGCTTTTTGTTAGACTAATCAGGTGCCTTAGGCAGACAAGGTAAAACAGCAACACATTTTTACATATAATTCAACAAATGCAACACGTCTTTACATAGTTATACAAATATTTTGTAACAATGAAACATCATTTCTCCTTTTACTTTTTTTCTTCAAACCCGCTCTTATATGCCTCCTTGTTCCCTTTCAAATTCATGGATTTTTCATTAATTTTGTTACATGCATATGTGTATGTAACCTGCCCGATCTGTATGTTACTTGTCTGTATGCTGTCAGGGTTATAATTAGGTTGAAGGGAGATAAATACACAGGGAGAAAGGAGAGCAAAATAATAGTATGGATATGTGAAAAAAATCACAAGGATTCATACTGTTAAGTACCTAAGAAACTATAACACACACATACTTTAATTTAGTATAATGTTATTTGTATGTATGATTCAGGGCTCACCATTTGGTATTGGATAAGCATTTTGTGTACTCTTCCCACAGTAGGACTAAAACTGTTTCTCCACTCCCGGCATTTGTGAGTTCCCTATAGTTCTTTGTGTAGGGCTGGTTGGCCCCTTGTCCCTTATAGATTGCCTCTTGTCCTTATTCAGCTCATACTTAAGCAGCCATGTTAATAAGATTTTATTGGTGTAGATTCTGACATTCCTAGGAGATACAATGTCACAGCAAACTCCATGATGCTCTGGCTCTTATAATCTATGTGTCCCCTCCTTTACAATGTTTCGTGATACTTACGTGTAGTGATATTTCATTTGTATTTTAATAAAGAAAGTTTAGCTGAAGATCAGAGAGTAAGTGGTAGCACACACCTTTAATCTCAGTAGCCACACTAGTTTGCCATAGAAACCTGGCGGTGCACGCCTTTAATCCCAGTGGTGCACATCTTTAATCCCAACCTAAAGAATGGAATGCAAGACAGAAGGAGAAAGCTCTCAGACACAGTCTCATCACCCTGTTATTTGATTTCTCTGTTAGATTGCCTTCACATATGCATTTATTTCAGGAAGCATCGACTGTATCAATACCCATGCCACTGCACACTACTTCCGTGGCCTTAGTTTTAGCTGTTTCTCCCTGTATACACTCCCTCGTCCCTCTATTTCTCTCCTTGCACCTCCCCTCACCAGCCTGTACCTTTCTATTCTATTTCTTCTTTCCTGATGAGATGCTTCTCTCCTCCTTAGTCTGTTACTCTATGCTTAATCTCTGTGATTCTGTATATCCACATGTAAGCTAATACATGCCACATTTGGCTTTCTGTGTCTGGGTACCTCACTCAGGGTGATTTCTCCCCCTAGTTCTACCCATTTACTGTGAATTTAATTCTTTTTAATGGCTGAGTAATATTCATTTGTATAAAGGTTCCAATTTTTATCACGAGGTAGATCAGGTCCCATCTCTCTAAGGTAAATCCACACTCATTTCCATAGTGACTGTATGAGTCTGCACTCCTACCAGCAGTGGATGAGTGTACCCCTTATTCTATGTCCTTGCCAGCAGGAACTGTCACTCGTATTATTGATCCTAGGGATTCTGACAGGTGTAAAGTGGACTCTCAAAGCAGACTTGGTTTGCATTTCACTAATGACTGAGAATGTTGAACATTTAAGTCTTTCTCAGCCACTTAAGATTCCCTATTGAGAATTCTCTGTTTAAAAATTCCCAGTTTTAATTGAGTCATTTGTTTTCTTGATATCTAGCCTTTTGAGTTCTTTATACATTTTGTTTGAGTTTTTTTGTATAATTTTGGATATTAGCCCTCTATTGGGTGTGTAGTTGATAAAAAAATATTTTACCATTCTGTAAGTTGCCACTTTGTCTGAATGATGGGATCTTTTGTCATGCAGAAGCTTTTCAGTTTCATGAGATCCCATTTATTAATTGTTGAAATTAGTGTCTGTGTTAATGGTGTTCTGCTCAGAAAGTCTTTTCCTATGTCATTGATTTCAGGGATCTTCCCTTCTTTTTCTTCTGTTAGGTTCAAGATATCTGGTTTTAGGTTGAGGTCTGTGTGGGAATTCCTTTCCATTAAATATTTTTTGGGATGTGGGGGTGTGTCAGCAATAGGGTGGCTTCTGTGTGCTGACATGATCTCTTATAAGGGAGAGAATGGTCTCCCATGTATTTCTGGTTTCTTCATCAAAGATCAGGAGTCCGTAGGCACTTGAATTACACCTGACTTCTCAGTGGAAACCATGAAAGCCAGAATGTCTTAGATAGATGTGCTGCCAACACTAAGAGACCATGAAGGCAATCCCAGAGTACTATTCGCAGCAAAGCTTGCATTCACCATCAATGGAGAAAAAAGATATTCCAGGACAAAAACAGATTTAAATAATAGGTAGCCACAAACCCAGCCTTACAGAAACTACTAGAAGGCAAA
Organism: Chionomys nivalis; assembly: GCF_950005125.1. Classification (NCBI taxonomy): domain Eukaryota; kingdom Metazoa; phylum Chordata; class Mammalia; order Rodentia; family Cricetidae; genus Chionomys; species Chionomys nivalis. The sequence goes on along the minus strand of NW_026646939.1, from coordinate 43,230 downwards.
GCACAAACCAAGGAATCTAAGAACACCCATAATAACACAGACATCTGACAACTCTCCACCACCACAACTCAAAGAAGGGAAACACACACTCTAATAGTAGGTTTCAACACTCCTCTCTCACCAATGGACAGGCTAAACAGACAGAAACTTAATGGAGCAATAAGAGATATCACAGATGTAGTGAAACAAATGAAATTAATAGACATCTATAGAACATTCCACCCAACAGAAAAGAAAATACCTTCTTCTCAGCATCTCATGGAACCTTCTCAAAAATTGATCACATAATCAGTAACAAAGCAAACATTCACAGATACAAAAGAAAATGTAGTAACCAGCTGTGTACTATTGGATTACCATGGAATAATGCTAGAATTCAACAACAATTCTACCCCCAGAATGCCTACAAACTCATGAAAACTGAACAGTCAACTACTCTCCAGAAGATGACATCAGATACCTTAGAATTAGAGATATAAGGGATTGTGAGCTGCCATATGGGTGCTGTTAACTGAACCTTTGTCCTCTGCAAGAGCGGCAAGTGCTCTTAATCATGGATTCATCAACCCAGCCCTAGAAGGTACTTCATTTTTTCCCTTAAACCCAGATGTCATTAGGAAAGATCCTTTTACAGATGGTGCTGAGAAAACTGGGTATGTACCTGTAGAAGAATGAAATCAGGTCGAGTCTCAAACTACATGAAACATTGAAAATAGATCACAGACTTCATGTGAAGACAGGACATGCTGAAACTGCAGGGAAGACACATCAACTATGTCCCGTGTCAACAATCATCCTATGCAGAGGTAGGAACTTCTGAATGGACTGTGACAGCAGAGAACACAACCCAAGGACTGACACATGGATTATAGCAAACTAAAAACCTGCCTAACAATGGAAGGAACCTCACAACTGAAGAGACAGCTTACAGATTTGAGAAATCATTGCCAACTCTGTATCGCATAGGGTTCTATTATGTAAAAACAGCCAAGATTAAACCAAATCCAATCCATACATGAGGTAATGAGGTGAGCAGACAGTCCTCAAAGGAAGAAATAGAAATGGCAAATAATATTTGATGATGGGTTCAACATCCTAAGCCATCAGGGAAAGGTGAAATTAAAATGATTTATACTCTCACCTTACTAGCTCAGAATGACTTTCATCAAGAAAACAGAACAACAGATGCTGGCAGGAATTTGAGGAAAGAGGAAACTTTACTCACTGCTAGTGAGCATAAATTGCAGCTACTGAGGAAATCAGTAAGTAGGTTTGTCAAAAATGAGAAAGTGGTGGGACAGATGTCTCAGGGAAAAGCACTGGCTGCTCTTACAGAGGAACTGGGTTTGGTTCCCAGCACCCACTTGGTGGCTCAGAACCATCTATAACTCCAGTTCCAGGGAATCCCTTTCTGGCCTCCACAGTCACCACGGATGTACACATATATTGCAGGAAAAATATTCACACACATAAAAATAAAAGATAAACAAATCTTTGAGGACGACAACCAAAACTATCACATGATCTGCCTATATGCCTCAGTGATAAAGAGCACTTCTTGTTCTTCCAGAGGACCAGCATTTGATTCCCAACACTCAAACCAGGCAGTTCACAACCACCTGTAACACAAGCCCCAGGAGGGTCTGACATCTCTCATCTCTGTGGTCACACACACACACACAGACACACACACACACATATACACAGATTTAAAAGTAAAAAAATGACATTTGTAGGAAAATGGGTGAAATTACAGTTCAGAATGTTAGCTGAAATAAACTGCATTCAGATAAGCACTATGTTTTCTCTCATGTGTGTATTCTTGATTGAAGTTTCTATGTGTGAGTGGGTCGGTGTCCATGTGTGGATGACTCATGAAACTAGAGAACTGTGAGAGGGAAAAAGAGACCTGAAGGATTAGGGTACAGGAACACTGACAGAAGATAATGCAATATTGTACTGGGAGAGCAGAAATTAGGTTGTTGTGGGCAATGGAAAAACAGCAAGAATGGGACAGAGGGGAGGGCAAGGCAAAGGCCAGAGGGCAGGGTGTGGAAGAAGAAAACATGTGTAAAAATGCCATTATGAAATCTACTACTTTGTAGCTAACTTAATAATCTTGTAATGGGAAATACTTGTTCCTGTAGCCATCGTCCCACTTGAAATGGAGTCCATGGGGCAGGTGTTGTGCTATATTAGTTCAGACATCTATTACAGTACCAGGCATATGGTCATGCGTAAAGCATTTGCTGAGCCAGTTGTTGCCATGCATGCATCTAATTCCAGCATTTAGAGGACTAAGGAAGGCCCAAAGATTCTGGCTAGAGACTCACCTAATCTGAGCAAGACCTTATCTTAAATAATAATTGCCTATTTGCCAAATACATTTTGATAGCAATTATTGAGCTTTGTATATTATGTCTGTCGGTGATTGGTTTGATTTTATTATGATGCCTATAAGTTGTTGTACACGCATATAGTAGCCTCTTGATAATTGTGTTTATTTTCTATGACAACTCTCATGTTTAAAAACCATTAGACATTTAATTATTTGAAAGCATTCAACTGTAAAATAATTTGTTAATAAAATCTTTTTTGAGAGTTAATATTTGATTTTTTCTGGTTATTTTGACTTTTCCATTTTGATATTTTATTGTTTATGCTGTAATCCCTCTTAATATCTATTTTCTAAAATTTAGAAAGGTTTTTGCTATACATACCAGGGTAACCTTGGACTTGTTATGTAGCTCAGGCTAACCTTGAACTCAAGATTCTCCTCTCAGCTTCCAGAGTGCTGGGATTACTGGCATGCACCACCATGTCTTGCTCAATTATTTTTAAAATAAATTATGTGTCTAGGTGTTTTGTAAACTTTGTACATCATGTGCACACAATGTTCAAGTAGGCCAGAAGAGGGCATCAGATCCAGGGGACTGGAGTTACTGAGGGTTGTGATTGACCAAGCAGGTGCTGGCAATGAACACAGGCCCTTTGGAAGAACAAGTGCTCTTAACTGCTGAGCTACCTCTTCAGCCTCTCGTCAATTATTATGTACATGTATATTTATGCATATAAACATCTTCACTGCATGTAAGCATGTGTGTTGTGTGCTCCTAGATGAGAAGAACTGCAGTTACAGATGGTTTGAGTTTCTGTGTGAGTGCCAGAAATTGAATTCAGGTCCTCTGCAAGAGCAAACAGTTTTCTTAATCACAGAAAAAACCCTCCAGTCCTACATACATATAGTTTTTTTTTTCTTTTATTCTTCTTTTTTTTTTTTTTGAGTCATGAGTTTACATAGCCCAGAACAATGGATTCTCCTGCTTTCCAAATCTGGGATTATAGGTATGTCCTACTGCACAAATATTTAGATCATCAACTCTTTTGGTTTTATGGGACAGGGTTTCTTTGTGTAGGCTTGGCTGTCTTGGAGCTCACTCTGTAGCCCAGGCTGGCCTCTAACGCATAGAGCTCTTCCTGCCTCTGGCTCCTGAGTGCTGGGATTAAAGGCATGTGCTCCCACCACTACCACCACCGGGCTTCATCAACTTTTTCTTCCTTCATTTCTTTTCCTTCCTTCCTTCCTTCCTTCCTTTTTTTCTTTAAAAACTTATTTTTATTTATATGAGTACTCTACCTGCACGTCCAACTTTGTCAGACGAGGACATGGGATCACACTATAGACAGTTGTGAGCCAGTATGTGGTTACTGGGAACTGAACTCAGCACCTCTGGAAGAGTAAGCAGTGTTCTTAGATGCTGAGCCACCTCTTCAGACCCTCATCAACATTTTCTTATAGACTGATTTTTGTTTAAATTTTTCATGACTCAAACTAACTTGCACTATTACTAAACATAGACCATTTTTCATTTTAAGATTTCCTGGCTGTTATGTATTTTAGATAGGGTCTTACTATGTGACCCTGCCTGACCTGGAACTTGCAATCCCCCCAGCATCTGATAACAAAGTGCTGGAATTGCTGATACAAGGCACACTCCTGACCTCTCTTTTATTGAGGAAGGGAAAAGGGTCTTCCTAGTAAAAAGTAGTTGTTTTGTTTTGTTTTGTTTTGTTCTTTTTGATGGTACTAGGAATTGAGCCCAGGTCTGAAGCCACATGCTAAGAAAGTACTTTACCACAGGGCCATGTTTGTAGCCCATGTCAAATGCCATAGAAATTGTTAACGGTGAAAACAACTTTGTGTGGATTACTTGAATAGCTATTTTTGTAAAACTGTGGGTTTTACTTATACATTGCTTTTAAAAAAACAATAAAACTGGGTGCTAGTGGCTCACACCTTTAATCCCAGCAAATCCCAGCACTCCTGAGCCAGAGGCAGGCAGATGTCTGTGAGTTCAGGGCCAGCCTGGTCTACAGAATGAGTTCCACTGACAGCCAGAGCTAGACAGAGAAACCCTGTCTCAGACAAACCAGAATTTAAACCACACTGCAAAATCACTCAAATCAGACAATTTAATACCTTATATAGATGTTGGATATTTTTCTGAATAAATACTTTATCATGGATAGGTCTTGTATCCTTTATTTTTTTAGAACTTGAAAACATACCAAGTTGCATATTAAGAAGGCAATCAAAAACATTTCCTTCTGTGTTCAAGTCTGCATTATTTCAAGGCTATCCATCACACACGCAAACACACACACACACACACACATCGTAACAACAGCATCAAACATTAGTCTTTAAGCTTTAAATAACTAAAGACAATGCATTCCTGAAAGCAGGAGAGCATACCATGAAGTTACAGCAGTTTAGGTATAAAATATGGGGGGAATGAAATGTACTTCTGTGACAGGGATGTATCTCAGTGTTTTGTTCAGCTTGTGCTCAATCCTCAGCACCACAAATAACAAACCAAATTTCCTTGTGCATGACATTATCAACACATATATTATCCTTAAAGGTGTGTTTCAGGCCCATAGATCTTCTGTACCAAGTAGTCTAAAGGCCTGTTCAATAACCTAAACACTTTCGTCTCTATTTATGCCCCTATAACTGCTCCCTTTTTTGTACTCCCTTGTTTGCCATTGTGCCTTAAGGGAAAGTTGTCACCGAGTATCAAGAGTTAATATGCATGAAGAACTTAAGAGCAGTTGACCTATATAAACACTCAATAAATATTCAGAACAACTTGTAAAGGAGAGTCTGCCATTATCTCCATTAAAAAAGTGAAAAGTTCTATTTTATATTCTATGTATATTTTGTTTGTATAGGCATAACCACACATGCACGAGAGTGCCTATGGAGGTCACAAAAGGGGCACCAGATCTCCTTGAGCTGGAGTCACAGGCGCTTGTGACCTGCCCAATGTGGGTACTGGGAACTGAATTTGGGTCCTGTGGTAGAATAGGAACGACTCTAAACCACTGAGCAATCTCCCAGTATCTCCACTCTTTTTCTTTCTTTTTTTGGAAGACAGGTTTTTCTGTGTAGCTCTGGTTGTCTTGGAATTTGTCTGTAGACCAGGCTGGCCTCAAACCCAGAGATTAGACTGCCTCCGTTTAATTAAATACGTGCACCACCGCTCAACCTATCCCCATTCTTATACACAAGGGATTCAAAGTACAAAAAGGTGAGGTCATACCCCAGGTCATACAAATAACAGACTGTTTCCTGTCAATCTGTATCAAACTTCCCCACCTCCAATCCAGACAACTGCTGATCTAGACTAGACATGTTCTCCAAGGTATGTATATCTAGGTATCACTACATCAAAACTAAGATGTTGTTTGTTCTTCTCATGCTCATCCTTTCATGCATACATTGCTACCTAGAGACTGGCTGCTAGGACAGTCTGAATGCAGCAGCAGAATAGATTCTAACTGTCTTTCATTAGTCAGATATTAAAGGGATCTGACGTTAAAAGGGGAGACCATGTTTTGCTGCCCAATGAAATTGTTTTGCATTGGAAATATTTTAACTTTATTACATTTATTATTGTGTGTGTGTGTGTGTGTGTGTGTGTGAGAGAGAGAGAGAGAGAGAGAGAGAGACAGAAAGAGAGCGAGCAGCTGGTGGTCAGTAGCTGCTGATGCAGCAGGTTCTCTTCTACCATGTGGGTCTGGGGATTGAAAGCAGGTGTTTGGGTTTGTTGATAAGTGCCTTTACCTGCTGAGTCATCTTGCTTACCCAGATTTTTTTTTTAAATTAAAAGCATTGTAGGTGGTGGTGGCACGCACCTTTAATCTGAGCACTTTGGAAGCAGAGAAAGGTATATCCCAAAGTTCGATGCTAACCTGGTCTACAGAGTGAATGCCAGGAAAACTAGGGCTGCATCGAGAAATCTTGTCTCCAAAACAAACCAAAACAAACAAAGAAGCAAATAAATAAATAAAACCATTTTAGTTTTGAAACCTTATAATAAGATTGTTATTTTAAATTGAGTTTATATTGACATTTTCTTAGTTTAATTGCTAATATAATTAATACTGCCAGACTTAGACAGTAAAACCAAAGCTCTCTGAAGGAATTACTAACCTTTGGAGAGTGAGCGACTCAAGTGTGGAACTAGAGAAGACCCACTTTCACCATCTGATTCTACAGTTTCTGAGAACTAGCTACAGAACATGGCAGCATGCAGCTGAGATCCATAGTTGGAGGCACTTACGCTTGACGGGTATAAAGGTCTGGTTCGTCGAGATCCTGAGATCTTAATTCCTGTGTGGAGAGGCAGCCAGCACCACCGGTGGAAATGGAACTGCGCTTCATGCTCAGAACCTAATTCATGATTTCAATATCAGAAAAATGTTCCAGATGCAAGTGGATCATTAAGCAATAATTGTCACTTTTATTCTGAAGTAGAAGAGTAACTAAGTTTATTCCTTTATGATAGTATTTTCCCTGTGTGCTGTATTTGTTTGTCATGTATACTTAAGTCCTCACTAAAGATAACACCTATGCAACTTCAAGTATTCAATACACTCGAGCAAGACAATGCAAAAATGAACATATATGATTCCTGCATCACACGGCAATCCATGATCGCAAAATTTCAATGTGTTATCCCGAATACATCACTGGTATCTCTTATGTCTATTTCAATGGTAACTCACAGACTGCTTGACAAGAAATCTCAGGCTCCTTAACTCTCCTCAAAATGTTTCCTTTGGCTTCAAAATCAGGATTCATTCTCTTTTCCTAATATCTACTTTTCTTGCTTTATGTTTAACCCCATAGTTTAATACCCACTATTGTCTTTCTGGTTCTAATCTCCCTTTCAGTAAAGACAAGCAATCTGTTCCATAACATAATGTAGAGGCTGCTTCCATTCTCAAAATATTTTAGTATCATAAGCATACTTATGTCAGACCCTGTCTTCGTCTCTGCAGTACTAGACGCTAGCCACTCAGCTTTTTCTGGTCCTGCCCTGGCTTCTTTCTAGGATAAGACAGAACTCACTGTTGATAAAATTATATATATATATATATATATATATATATATATATGTAGTGAAGAGAAGTCACGCTATGCGATAAGGCTTATACAGGAGGCTTATTGGAAGATGAGAGAGAAGGGACAGAGAAGGCAGAGAGGGGAGCAGACTAGTCCCATGGGGTAAAGAGTGCGGGAGAGAGAGGGAGGTAGACACAGGAGAAGGGGGAGGTTAGGGGTAGGTCCACCTGTTACAAGGAACCATAGCAAATGTGCCCAGAAGTGGCTACAGGTGAAGTGCTCTTAGTGGCTACAGGTGAGGAGGTTTCCTGTCAGGACCCTAAGGACAGGCAGGCCAATGCAGATTCCCAAATACTAACACCAAATAATAACACCCACTTTATTGTTTGTTTGAGCTGGGGACTTTAGCACAATAGGCTGTGCACTGAGTCACATCACTCCTTGTTCGACTGCTTACATTCCACTTAGGTCTTATTCTCAAGCCTTCAGTTTCCCAGACTTTTTCTTCTTACATGGCTTTTCAGATGCTGCATTACCACAGGAACGCAGTGTTTTAACCTGTCCCTCCCAGGCAGTCCTCCCCTTCTCCCCCTCCCTGCGGAACACCTTGGTCAGCAATCAGCATCCTCTTTTCCCTCTCCAGGCGCTGCCCACACAAACTTACTGATCCCTGAACCCAGAACCTGGCAGATGCCGCCCCAGGTCTCTGATGCCACAGAGTTTCTTAGCAGGAACAGAGTTAACCCCATACCAGCAGTTACCTTTCTCTCTGGTTCTTGACCCCCAGCGCCCACTTCCAGTAAAATGCACAACTGCTTAGGAAGACACCCACCAATGCCAACCAGGAGCCATTTGGATTTTAAAGTCTCCGCCTGCGTGACGTCAGAAAGCCTCTTGCGAGTACTCTTAAGCAAGAAGGCTATGCCAGTTCCCAGACAGTGGTGGGAAGTCCTAGGGCAAAAGCTTAGATTTCTAAATCTTGCAGCTGTTGTGCCTCTGGCTAGAATTGTAGTTTTGTCTCTAGCAGCCCTTTTGAGTTTCAGTCTTTCCTAGCCATCAGTGTGTCTCCTCATCTGTATTTGAGACAATCAAGTACTTTTGCAGCAGTGCCCAGTTGTTTTCCATAGTATCTTTTATTGTTGTTTTGTTTTGTAAAATATCCCTGGGCCTGGTGAAATGGCTCCGTGGGTAAGAGCACTGCCTGCTCTTCCAAAGAAATGGGTTAAATCCCCAGGACCCATAACTATAACTCTAATTTCAGGAGGTCTGATGCCCTCTTCTGGCCTTGGTGGGCACCAGACACACGTGTGGTATACAGACATACATGTAGGCAAAACACTTTATACATAAAATAAAAATAATAAAGATCTTTTTTAAAAAAATAAAGGCAAATAAAAAGTATTCTTGTACAGTTTTATCAGGACCTAAGTTCTCAAAATTCATTTCAACACTCATCTTAGTTTCAAGATGCCTTAAGAAGTACAAAATTTGCTGGTCAGTGGTGGTACATTCCTTTACTCCCAGTACTCAAGAGGCAGAGGCAGGGGGATCTCTGTGAGTTTGAGAAGAGTCTACAGAAGAAATACAAAATCACTTTAGCTAAGACATTTGAATTGGAAGTATTATCTCTGTTTGACCAAGATCTCCCATATTTTGTCATTACAAGGTCAATTAGTAAGACTATTGTAATAGCTATTGCTTATGCATTAACTACTCCTGGATTCTTTTTATAGAAGACTGAAGTGAGAAAGGATTAATGTTCTACGGGTGCTTAAATAAAGCAAGTTTTCACATACTAGTCCTTCTAAAATCATTCCTCATCAAAGAACTCATTGAAACATTTTTTTTTGTACAAATTTTAAAAAGTTGAAGTCTACAGTCATCAGGCTGGTAGTCATAGACACACAAAAACCTGACAAGCTTGCTTTCTATGTCTACTTCTGAATGCCACTCAGGATCAAGTGAGATAATTGTATCAGGATTTTAGCTTAGTGATACATGGCGTTAATAAATTAAAATTCATCCTAAGGAATGTAGTGGGAAGAAATGATAATGTAATCAAGTTGAATTTAATTTGCTAGATATTTTATAATGACATTTTAAGTCATAAGCAACTGTAATATACTTTACTATTAGAAACTCTTTTAATTAATGCAGGCCACCTTATTCCCATGTGGTTATGCCGTGGCAGTATCTGTGAAAAATTCTTCAGAGCAGGTAATAGGGATATGTTACATCTCTTTTTATCTTCTTTTTTTTTTCTGAGACAAGCTTGTCTATTTAACAGTCTTGGCTGTGTCCCTTTTTTACCTTTTATGTTAATTCTTTAAAAACAACTACTTCTTTATTTTATTTATTGTATTATGTGTAGTTGGAATTTTCCTTTGGGCCACCAAGAAACTCCCAAATAATTTATTATGAATGCTTCTTATTAATTATAAGTGCTTAGTCTTAGCTTAGGCTCGTCCTGCTAGCTTTTTGAACTTAATTTAACCTGTTTCTATTCATCTACATTTTTCCTTGGGGCTTTTTACCTTTCTTTTATTCTGTATGTCTTGGTTTCCTGCTTCCTCCATGTGTGTCTGATTGGCCACTGGTTTCTCCCTGGTATCTCTTTTTCTTTCTTCCTTTCTAAGCCTAAATTCCTCCTGCTACTCAGTTTCCCTGCCTGCAAGTCCTGCCTATACCTCTTTCTTGCTATTGGCCATTTAGCTTTTTGTTAGACTAATCAGGTGCCTTAGGCAGACAAGGTAAAACAGCAACACATTTTTACATATAATTCAACAAATGCAACACGTCTTTACATAGTTATACAAATATTTTGTAACAATGAAACATCATTTCTCCTTTTACTTTTTTTCTTCAAACCCGCTCTTATATGCCTCCTTGTTCCCTTTCAAATTCATGGATTTTTCATTAATTTTGTTACATGCATATGTGTATGTAACCTGCCCGATCTGTATGTTACTTGTCTGTATGCTGTCAGGGTTATAATTAGGTTGAAGGGAGATAAATACACAGGGAGAAAGGAGAGCAAAATAATAGTATGGATATGTGAAAAAAATCACAAGGATTCATACTGTTAAGTACCTAAGAAACTATAACACACACATACTTTAATTTAGTATAATGTTATTTGTATGTATGATTCAGGGCTCACCATTTGGTATTGGATAAGCATTTCGTGTACTCTTCCCACAGTAGGACTAAAACTGTTTCTCCACTCCCGGCATTTGTGAGTTCCCTATAGTTCTTTGTGTAGGGCTGGTTGGCCCCTTGTCCCTTATAGATTGCCTCTTGTCCTTATTCAGCTCATACTTAAGCAGCCATGTTAATAAGATTTTATTGGTGTAGATTCTGACATTCCTAGGAGATACAATGTCACAGCAAACTCCATGATGCTCTGGCTCTTATAATCTATGTGTCCCCTCCTTTACAATGTTTCGTGATACTTACGTGTAGTGATATTTCATTTGTATTTTAATAAAGAAAGTTTAGCTGAAGATCAGAGAGTAAGTGGTAGCACACACCTTTAATCTCAGTAGCCACACTAGTTTGCCATAGAAACCTGGCGGTGCACGCCTTTAATCCCAGTGGTGCACATCTTTAATCCCAACCTAAAGAATGGAATGCAAGACAGAAGGAGAAAGCTCTCAGACACAGTCTCATCACCCTGTTATTTGATTTCTCTGTTAGATTGCCTTCACATATGCATTTATTTCAGGAAGCATCGACTGTATCAATACCCATGCCACTGCACACTACTTCCGTGGCCTTAGCTTTAGCTGTTTCTCCCTGTATACACTCCCTCGTCCCTCTATTTCTCTCCTTGCACCTCCCCTCACCAGCCTGTACCTTTCTATTCTATTTCTTCTTTCCTGATGAGATGCTTCTCTCCTCCTTAGTCTGTTACTCTATGCTTAATCTCTGTGATTCTGTATATCCACATGTAAGCTAATACATGCCACATTTGGCTTTCTGTGTCTGGGTACCTCACTCAGGGTGATTTCTCCCCCTAGTTCTACCCATTTACTGTGAATTTAATTCTTTTTAATGGCTGAGTAATATTCATTTGTATAAAGGTTCCAATTTTTATCACGAGGTAGATCAGGTCCCATCTCTAAGGTAAATCCACACTCATTTCCATAGTGACTGTATGAGTCTGCACTCCTACCAGCAGTGGATGAGTGTACCCCTTATTCTATGTCCTTGCCAGCAGGAACTGTCACTCGTATTATTGATCCTAGGGATTCTGACAGGTGTAAAGTGGACTCTCAAAGCAGACTTGGTTTGCATTTCACTAATGACTGAGAATGTTGAACATTTAAGTCTTTCTCAGCCACTTAAGATTCCCTATTGAGAATTCTCTGTTTAAAAATTCCCAGTTTTAATTGAGTCATTTGTTTTCTTGATATCTAGCCTTTTGAGTTCTTTATACATTTTGTTTGAGTTTTTTTGTATAATTTTGGATATTAGCCCTCTATTGGGTGTGTAGTTGATAAAAGAATATTTTACCATTCTGTAAGCTGCCACTTTGTCTGAATGATGGGATCTTTTGTCATGCAGAAGCTTTTCAGTTTCATGAGATCCCATTTATTAATTGTTGAAATTAGTGTCTGTGTTAATAGTGTTCTGCTCAGAAAGTCTTTTCCTATGTCATTGATTTCAGGGATCTTCCCTTCTTTTTCTTCTGTTAGGTTCAAGATATCTGGTTTTAGGTTGAGGTCTGTGTGGGAATTCCTTTCCATTAAATATTTTTTGGGATGTGGGGGTGTGTCAGCAATAGGGTGGCTTCTGTGTGCTGACATGATCTCTTATAAGGGAGAGAATGGTCTCCCATGTATTTCTGGTTTCTTCATCAAAGATCAGGAGTCCGTAGGCACTTGAATTACACCTGACTTCTCAGTGGAAACCATGAAAGCCAGAATGTCTTAGATAGATGTGCTGCCAACACTAAGAGACCATGAAGGCAATCCCAGAGTACTATTCGCAGCAAAGCTTGCATTCACCATCAATGGAGAAAAAAGATATTCCAGGACAAAAACAGATTTAAATAATAGGTAGCCACAAACCCAGCCTTACAGAAACTACTAGAAGGCAAAGCACAAACCAAGGAATCTAAGAACACCCATAATAACACAGACATCTGACAACTCTCCACCACCACAACTCAAAGAAGGGAAACACACACTCTAATAGTAGGTTTCAACACTCCTCTCTCACCAATGGACAGGCTAAACAGACAGAAACTTAATGGAGCAATAAGAGATATCACAGATGTAGTGAAACAAATGAAATTAATAGACATCTATAGAACATTCCACCCAACAGAAAAGAAAATACCTTCTTCTCAGCATCTCATGGAACCTTCTCAAAAATTGATCACATAATCAGTAACAAAGCAAACATTCACAGATACAAAAGAAAATGTAGTAACCAGCTGTGTACTATTGGATTACCATGGAATAATGCTAGAATTCAACAACAATTCTACCCCCAGAATGCCTACAAACTCATGAAAACTGAACAGTCAACTACTCTCCAGAAGATGACATCAGATACCTTAGAATTAGAGATATAAGGGATTGTGAGCTGCCATATGGGTGCTGTTAACTGAACCTTTGTCCTCTGCAAGAGCGGCAAGTGCTCTTAATCATGGATTCATCAACCCAGCCCTAGAAGGTACTTCATTTTTTCCCTTAAACCCAGATGTCATTAGGAAAGATCCTTTTACAGATGGTGCTGAGAAAACTGGGTATGTACCTGTAGAAGAATGAAATCAGGTCGAGTCTCAAACTACATGAAACATTGAAAATAGATCACAGACTTCATGTGAAGACAGGACATGCTGAAACTGCAGGGAAGACACATCAACTATGTCCCGTGTCAACAATCATCCTATGCAGAGGTAGGAACTTCTGAATGGACTGTGACAGCAGAGAACACAACCCAAGGACTGACACATGGATTATAGCAAACTAAAAACCTGCCTAACAATGGAAGGAACCTCACAACTGAAGAGACAGCTTACAGATTTGAGAAATCATTGCCAACTCTGTATCGCATAGGGTTCTATTATGTAAAAACAGCCAAGATTAAACCAAATCCAATCCATACATGAGGTAATGAGGTGAGCAGACAGTCCTCAAAGGAAGAAATAGAAATGGCAAATAATATTTGATGATGGGTTCAACATCCTAAGCCATCAGGGAAAGGTGAAATTAAAATGATTTATACTCTCACCTTACTAGCTCAGAATGACTTTCATCAAGAAAACAGAACAACAGATGCTGGCAGGAATTTGAGGAAAGAGGAAACTTTACTCACTGCTAGTGAGCATAAATTGCAGCTACTGAGGAAATCAGTAAGTAGGTTTGTCAAAAATGAGAAAGTGGTGGGACAGATGTCTCAGGGAAAAGCACTGGCTGCTCTTACAGAGGAACTGGGTTTGGTTCCCAGCACCCACTTGGTGGCTCAGAACCATCTATAACTCCAGTTCCAGGGAATCCCTTTCTGGCCTCCACAGTCACCACGGATGTACACATATATTGCAGGAAAAATATTCACACACATAAAAATAAAAGATAAACAAATCTTTGAGGACGACAACCAAAACTATCACATGATCTGCCTATATGCCTCAGTGATAAAGAGCACTTCTTGTTCTTCCAGAGGACCAGCATTTGATTCCCAACACTCAAACCAGGCAGTTCACAACCACCTGTAACACAAGCCCCAGGAGGGTCTGACATTTCTAATCTCTGTGGTCACACACACACACACAGACACACACACACACATATACACAGATTTAAAAGTAAAAAAATGACATTTGTAGGAAAATGGGTGAAATTACAGTTCAGAATGTTAGCTGAAATAAACTGCATTCAGATAAGCACTATGTTTTCTTTCATGTGTGTATTCTTGATTGAAGTTTCTATGTGTGAGTGGGTCGGTGTCCATGTGTGGATGACTCATGAAACTAGAGAACTGTGAGAGGGAAAAAGAGACCTGAAGGATTAGGGTACAGGAACACTGACAGAAGATAATGCAATATTGTACTGGGAGAGCAGAAATTAGGTTGTTGTGGGCAATGGAAAAACAGCAAGAATGGGACAGAGGGGAGGGCAAGGCAAAGGCCAGAGGGCAGGGTGTGGAAGAAGAAAACATGTGTAAAAATGCCATTATGAAATCTACTACTTTGTAGCTAACTTAATAATCTTGTAATGGGAAATACTTGTTCCTGTAGCCATCGTCCCACTTGAAATGGAGTCCATGGGGCAGGTGTTGTGCTATATTAGTTCAGACATCTATTACAGTACCAGGCATATGGTCATGCGTAAAGCATTTGCTGAGCCAGTTGTTGCCATGCATGCATCTAATTCCAGCATTTAGAGGACTAAGGAAGGCCCAAAGATTCTGGCTAGAGACTCACCTAATCTGAGCAAGACCTTATCTTAAATAATAATTGCCTATTTGCCAAATACATTTTGATAGCAATTATTGAGCTTTGTATATTATGTCTGTCGGTGATTGGTTTGATTTTATTATGATGCCTATAAGTTGTTGTACACGCATATAGTAGCCTCTTGATAATTGTGTTTATTTTCTATGACAACTCTCATGTTTAAAAACCATTAGACATTTAATTATTTGAAAGCATTCATCTGTAAAATAATTTGTTAATAAAATCTTTTTGAGAGTTAATATTTGATTTTTTCTGGTTATTTTGACTTTTCCATTTTGATATTTTATTGTTTATGCTGTAATCCCTCTTAATATCTATTTTCTAAAATTTAGAAAGGTTTTTGCTATACATACCAGGGTAACCTTGGACTTGTTATGTAGCTCAGGCTAACCTTGAACTCAAGATTCTCCTCTCAGCTTCCAGAGTGCTGGGATTACTGGCATGCACCACCATGTCTTGCTCAATTATTTTTAAAATAAATTATGTGTCTAGGTGTTTTGTAAACTTTGTACATCATGTGCACACAATGTTCAAGTAGGCCAGAAGAGGGCATCAGATCCAGGGGACTGGAGTTACTGAGGGTTGTGATTGACCAAGCAGGTGCTGGCAATGAACACAGGCCCTTTGGAAGAACAAGTGCTCTTAACTGCTGAGCTACCTCTTCAGCCTCTCGTCAATTATTATGTACATGTATATTTATGCATATAAACATCTTCACTGCATGTAAGCATGTGTGTTGTGTGCTCCTAGATGAGAAGAACTGCAGTTACAGATGGTTTGAGTTTCTGTGTGAGTGCCAGAAATTGAATTCAGGTCCTCTGCAAGAGCAAACAGTTTTCTTAATCACAGAAAAATCCCTCCAGTCCTACATACATATAGTTTTTCTTTTCTTTTATTCTTCTTTTTTTTTTGAGTCATGAGTTTACATAGCCCAGAACAATGGATTCTCCTGCTTTCCAAATCTGGGATTATAGGTATGTCCTACTGCACAAATATTTAGATCATCAACTCTTTTGGTTTTATGGGACAGGGTTTCTTTGTGTAGGCTTGGCTGTCTTGGAGCTCACTCTGTAGCCCAGGCTGGCCTCTAACGCATAGAGCTCTTCCTGCCTCTGGCTCCTGAGTGCTGGGATTAAAGGCATGTGCTCCCACCACTACCACCACCGGGCTTCATCAACTTTTTCTTCCTTCATTTCTTTTCCTTCCTTCCTTCCTTCCTTCCTTCCTTCCTTCCTTCCTTCCTTTTTCTCTTTAAAAACTTATTTTTATTTATATGAGTACTCTACCTGCACGTCCAACTTTGTCAGACGAGGACATGGGATCACACTATAGACAGTTGTGAGCCAGTATGTGGTTACTGGGAACTGAACTCAGCACCTCTGGAAGAGTAAGCAGTGTTCTTAGATGCTGAGCCACCTCTTCAGACCCTCATCAACATTTTCTTATAGACTGATTTTTGTTTAAATTTTTCATGACTCAAACTAACTTGCACTATTACTAAACATAGACCATTTTTCATTTTAAGATTTCCTGGCTGTTATGTATTTTAGATAGGGTCTTACTATGTGACCCTGCCTGACCTGGAACTTGCAATCCCCCCAGCATCTGATAACAAAGTGCTGGAATTGCTGATACAAGGCACACTCCTGACCTCTCTTTTATTGAGGAAGGGAAAAGGGTCTTCCTAGTAAAAAGTAGTTGTTTTGTTTTGTTTTGTTTTGTTCTTTTTGATGGTACTAGGAATTGAGCCCAGGTCTGAAGCCACATGCTAAGAAAGTACTTTACCACAGGGCCATGTTTGTAGCCCATGTCAAATGCCATAGAAATTGTTAACGGTGAAAACAACTTTGTGTGGATTACTTGAATAGCTATTTTTGTAAAACTGTGGGTTTTACTTATACATTGCTTTTAAAAAAACAATAAAACTGGGTGCTAGTGGCTCACACCTTTAATCCCAGCAAATCCCAGCACTCCTGAGCCAGAGGCAGGCAGATGTCTGTGAGTTCAGGGCCAGCCTGGTCTACAGAATGAGTTCCACTGACAGCCAGAGCTAGACAGAGAAACCCTGTCTCAGACAAACCAGAATTTAAACCACACTGCAAAATCACTCAAATCAGACAATTTAATACCTTATATAGATGTTGGATATTTTTCTGAATAAATACTTTATCATGGATAGGTCTTGTATCCTTTATTTTTTTAGAACTTGAAAACATACCAAGTTGCATATTAAGAAGGCAATCAAAAACATTTCCTTCTGTGTTCAAGTCTGCATTATTTCAAGGCTATCCATCACACACGCAAACACACACACACACACACACACATCGTAACAACAGCATCAAACATTAGTCTTTAAGCTTTAAATAACTAAAGACAATGCATTCCTTAAAGCAGGAGAGCATACCATGAAGTTACAGCAGTTTAGGTATAAAATATGGGGGGAATGAAATGTACTTCTGTGACAGGGATGTATCTCAGTGTTTTGTTCAGCTTGTGCTCAATCCTCAGCACCACAAATAACAAACCAAATTTCCTTGTGCATGACATTATCAACACATATATTATCCTTAAAGGTGTGTTTCAGGCCCATAGATCTTCTGTACCAAGTAGTCTAAAGGCCTGTTCAATAACCTAAACACTTTCGTCTCTATTTATGCCCCTATAACTGCTCCCTTTTTTGTACTCCCTTGTTTGCCATTGTGCCTTAAGGGAAAGTTGTCACCGAGTATCAAGAGTTAATATGCATGAAGAACTTAAGAGCAGTTGACCTATATAAACACTCAATAAATATTCAGAACAACTTGTAAAGGAGAGTCTGCCATTATCTCCATTAAAAAAGTGAAAAGTTCTATTTTATATTCTATGTATATTTTGTTTGTATAGGCATAACCACACATGCACGAGAGTGCCTATGGAGGTCACAAAAGGGGCACCAGATCTCCTTGAGCTGGAGTCACAGGCGGTTGTGACCTGCCCAATGTGGGTACTGGGAACTGAATTTGGGTCCTGTGGTAGAATAGGAACGACTCTAAACCACTGAGCAATCTCCCAGTATCTCCACTCTTTTTCTTTCTTTTTTTGGAAGACAGGTTTTTCTGTGTAGCTCTGGTTGTCTTGGAATTTGTCTGTAGGCCAGGCTGGCCTCAAACCCAGAGATTAGACTGCCTCCGTTTAATTAAATACGTGCACCACCGCTCAACCTATCCCCATTCTTATACACAAGGGATTCAAAGTACAAAAAGGTGAGGTCATACCCCAGGTCATACAAATAACAGACTGTTTCCTGTCAATCTGTATCAAACTTCCCCACCTCCAATCCAGACAACTGCTGATCTAGACTAGACATGTTCTCCAAGGTATGTATATCTAGGTATCACTACATCAAAACTAAGATGTTGTTTGTTCTTCTCATGCTCATCCTTTCATGCATACATTGCTACCTAGAGACTGGCTGCTAGGACAGTCTGAATGCAGCAGCAGAATAGATTCTAACTGTCTTTCATTAGTCAGATATTAAAGGGATCTGACGTTAAAAGGGGAGACCATGTTTTGCTGCCCAATGAAATTGTTTTGCATTGGAAATATTTTAACTTTATTACATTTATTATTGTGTGTGTGTGTGTGTGTGTGAGAGAGAGAGAGAGAGAGAGAGAGACAGAAAGAGAGCGAGCAGCTGGTGGTCAGTAGCTGTTGATGCAGCAGGTTCTCTTCTACCATGTGGGTCTGGGGATTGAAAGCAGGTGTTTGGGTTTGTTGATAAGTGCCTTTACCTGCTGAGTCATCTTGCTTACCCAGATTTTTTTTTTTAAATTAAAAGCATTGTAGGTGGTGGTGGCACGCACCTTTAATCTGAGCACTTTGGAAGCAGAGAAAGGTATATCCCAAATTTCGATGCTAACCCGGTCTACAGAGTGAATGCCAGGAAAACTAGGGCTGCATCGAGAAATCTTGTCTCCAAAACAAACCAAAACAAACAAAGAAGCAAATAAATAAATAAAACCATTTTAGTTTTGAAACCTTATAATAAGATTGTTATTTTAAATTGAGTTTATATTGACATTTTCTTAGTTTAATTGCTAATATAACTAATACTGCCAGACTTAGACAGTAAAACCAAAGCTCTCTGAAGGAATTACTAACCTTTGGAGAGTGAGCGACTCAAGTGTGGAACTAGAGAAGACCCACTTTCACCATCTGATTCTACAGTTTCTGAGAACTAGGTACAGAACATGGCAGCATGCAGCTGAGATCCATAGTTGGAGGCACTTACGCTTGACGGGTATAAAGGTCTGGTTCGTCGAGGTCCTGAGATCTTAATTCCTGTGTGGAGAGGCAGCCAGCACCACCGGTGGAAATGGAACTGCGCTTCATGCTCAGAACCTAATTCATGATTTCAATATCAGAAAAATGTTCCAGATGCAAGTGGATCATTAAGCAATAATTGTCACTTTTATTCTGAAGTAGAAGAGTAACTAAGTTTATTCCTTTACGATAGTATTTTCCCTGTGTGCTGTATTTGTTTGTCATGTATACTTAAGTCCTCACTAAAGATAACACCTATGCAACTTCAAGTATTCAATACACTCGAGCAAGACAATGCAAAAATGAACATATATGATTCCTGCATCACACGGCAATCCATGATCGCAAAATTTCAATGTGTTATCCCGAATACATCACTGGTATCTCTTATGTCTATTTCAATGGTAACTCACAGACTGCTTGACAAGAAATCTCAGGCTCCTTAACTCTCCTCAAAATGTTTCCTTTGGCTTCAAAATCAGGATTCATTCTCTTTTCCTAATATCTACTTTTCTTGCTTTATGTTTAACCCCATAGTTTAATACCCACTATTGTCTTTCTGGTTCTAATCTCCCTTTCAGTAAAGACAAGCAATCCGTTCCATAACATAATGTAGAGGCTGCTTCCATTCTCAAAATATTTTAGTATTATAAGCATACATATGTCAGACCCTGTCTTCGTCTCTGCAGTACTAGACGCTAGCCACTCAGCTTTTTCTGGTCCTGCCCTGGCTTCTTTCTAGGATAAGACAGAACTCACTGTTGATAAAATTATATATATATATATATATATATATATATATATATATATATATATATATATATATATGTAGTGAAGAGAAGTCACGCTATGCGATAAGGCTTATACAGGAGGCTTATTGGAAGATGAGAGAGAAGGGACAGAGAAGGCAGAGAGGGGAGCAGACTAGTCCCATGGGGTAAAGAGTACGGGAGAGAGAGGGAGGTAGACACAGGAGAAGGGGGAGGTTAGGGGTAGGTCCACCTGTTACAAGGAACCATAGCAAATGTGCCCAGAAGTGGCTACAGGTGAAGTGCTCTTAGTGGCTACAGGTGAGGAGGTTTTCTGTCAGGACCCTAAGGACAGGCAGGCCAATGCAGATTCCCAAATACTAACACCAAATAATAACACCCACTTTATTGTTTGTTTGAGCTGGGGACTTTAGCACAATAGGCTGTGCACTGAGTCACATCACTCCTTGTTCGACTGCTTACATTCCACTTAGGTCTTATTCTCAAGCCTTCAGTTTCCCAGACTTTTTCTTCTTACATGGCTTTTCAGATGCTGCATTACCACAGGAACGCAGTGTTTTAACCTGTCCCTCCCAGGCAGTCCTCCCCTTCTCCCCCTCCCTGCGGAACACCTTGGTCAGCAATCAGCATCCTCTTTTCCCTCTCCAGGCGCTGCCCACACAAACTTACTGATCCCTGAACCCAGAACCTGGCAGATGCCGCCCCAGGTCTCTGATGCCACAGAGTTTCTTAGCAGGAACAGAGTTAACCCCATACCAGCAGTTACCTTTCTCTCTGGTTCTTGACCCCCAGCGCCCACTTCCAGTAAAATGCACAACTGCTTAGGAAGACACCCACCAATGCCAACCAGGAGCCATTTGGATTTTAAAGTCTCCGCCTGCGTGACGTCAGAAAGCCTCTTGCGAGTACTCTTAAGCAAGAAGGCTATGCCAGTTCCCAGACAGTGGTGGGAAGTCCTAGGGCAAAAGCTTAGATTTCTAAATCTTGCAGCTGTTGTGCCTCTGGCTAGAATTGTAGTTTTGTCCCTAGCAGCCCTTTTGAGTTTCAGTCTTTCCTAGCCATCAGTGTGTCTCCTCATCTGTATTTGAGACAATCAAGTACTTTTGCAGCAGTGCCCAGTTGTTTTCCATAGTATCTTTTATTGTTGTTTTGTTTTGTAAAATATCCCTGGGCCTGGTGAAATGGCTCCATGGGTAAGAGCACTGCCTGCTCTTCCAAAGAAATGGGTTAAATCCCCAGGACCCATAACTATAACTCTAATTTCAGGAGGTCTGATGCCCTCTTCTGGCCTTGGTGGGCACCAGACACACGTGTGGTATACAGACATACATGTAGGCAAAACACTTTATACATAAAATAAAAATAATAAAGATCTTTTTTAAAAAAATAAAGGCAAATAAAAAGTATTCTTGTACAGTTTTATCAGGACCTAAGTTCTCAAAATTCATTTCAACACTCATCTTAGTTTCAAGATGCCTTAAGAAGTACAAAATTTGCTGGTCAGTGGTGGTACATTCCTTTACTCCCAGTACTCAAGAGGCAGAGGCAGGGGGATCCCTGTGAGTTTGAGAAGAGTCTACAGAAGAAATACAAAATCACTTTAGCTAAGACATTTGAATTGGAAGTATTATCTCTGTTTGACCAAGATCTCCCATATTTTGTCATTACAAGGTCAATTAGTAAGACTATTGTAATAGCTATTGCTTATGCATTAACTACTCCTGGATTCTTTTTATAGAAGACTGAAGTGAGAAAGGATTAATGTTCTACGGGTGCTTAAATAAAGCAAGTTTTCACATACTAGTCCTTCTAAAATCATTCCTCATCAAAGAACTCATTGAAACATTTTTTTTTGTACAAATTTTAAAAAGTTGAAGTCTACAGTCATCAGGCTGGTAGTCATAGACACACAAAAACCTGACAAGCTTGCTTTCTATGTCTACTTCTGAATGCCACTCAGGATCAAGTGAGATAATTGTATCAGGATTTTAGCTTAGTGATACATGGCGTTAATAAATTAAAATTCATCCTAAGGAATGTAGTGGGAAGAAATGATAATGTAATCAAGTTGAATTTAATTTGCTAGATATTTTATAATGACATTTTAAGTCATAAGCAACTGTAATATACTTTACTATTAGAAACTCTTTTAATTAATGCAGGCCACCTTATTCCCATGTGGTTATGCCGTGGCAGTATCTGTGAAAAATTCTTCAGAGCAGGTAATAGGGATATGTTACATCTCTTTTTATCTTCTTTTTTTTTTCTGAGACAAGCTTGTCTATTTAACAGTCTTGGCTGTGTCCCTTTTTTACCTTTTATGTTAATTCTTTAAAAACAACTACTTCTTTATTTTATTTATTGTATTATGTGTAGTTGGAATTTTCCTTTGGGCCACCAAGAAACTCCCAAATAATTTATTATGAATGCTTCTTATTAATTATAAGTGCTTAGTCTTAGCTTAGGCTCGTCCTGCTAGCTTTTTGAACTTAATTTAACCTGTTTCTATTCATCTACATTTTTCCTTGGGGCTTTTTACCTTTCTTTTATTCTGTATGTCTTGGTTTCCTGCTTCCTCCATGTGTGTCTGATTGGCCACTGGTTTCTCCCTGGTATCTCTTTTTCTTTCTTCCTTTCTAAGCCTAAATTCCTCCTGCTACTCAGTTTCCCTGCCTGCAAGTCCTGCCTATACCTCTTTCTTGCTATTGGCCATTTAGCTTTTTGTTAGACTAATCAGGTGCCTTAGGCAGACAAGGTAAAACAGCAACACATTTTTACATATAATTCAACAAATGCAACACGTCTTTACATAGTTATACAAATATTTTGTAACAATGAAACATCATTTCTCCTTTTACTTTTTTTCTTCAAACCCGCTCTTATATGCCTCCTTGTTCCCTTTCAAATTCATGGATTTTTCATTAATTTTGTTACATGCATATGTGTATGTAACCTGCCCGATCTGTATGTTACTTGTCTGTATGCTGTCAGGGTTATAATTAGGTTGAAGGGAGATAAATACACAGGGAGAAAGGAGAGCAAAATAATAGTATGGATATGTGAAAAAAATCACAAGGATTCATACTGTTAAGTACCTAAGAAACTATAACACACACATACTTTAATTTAGTATAATGTTATTTGTATGTATGATTCAGGGCTCACCATTTGGTATTGGATAAGCATTTTGTGTACTCTTCCCACAGTAGGACTAAAACTGTTTCTCCACTCC
This sequence comes from Chionomys nivalis, assembly GCF_950005125.1. Taxonomy (NCBI): domain Eukaryota; kingdom Metazoa; phylum Chordata; class Mammalia; order Rodentia; family Cricetidae; genus Chionomys; species Chionomys nivalis. The sequence goes on along the minus strand of NW_026646939.1, from coordinate 20,041 downwards.
CGGCATTTGTGAGTTCCCTATAGTTCTTTGTGTAGGGCTGGTTGGCCCCTTGTCCCTTATAGATTGCCTCTTGTCCTTATTCAGCTCATACTTAAGCAGCCATGTTAATAAGATTTTATTGGTGTAGATTCTGACATTCCTAGGAGATACAATGTCACAGCAAACTCCATGATGCTCTGGCTCTTATAATCTATGTGTCCCCTCCTTTACAATGTTTCGTGATACTTACGTGTAGTGATATTTCATTTGTATTTTAATAAAGAAAGTTTAGCTGAAGATCAGAGAGTAAGTGGTAGCACACACCTTTAATCTCAGTAGCCACACTAGTTTGCCATAGAAACCTGGCGGTGCACGCCTTTAATCCCAGTGGTGCACATCTTTAATCCCAACCTAAAGAATGGAATGCAAGACAGAAGGAGAAAGCTCTCAGACACAGTCTCATCACCCTGTTATTTGATTTCTCTGTTAGATTGCCTTCACATATGCATTTATTTCAGGAAGCATCGACTGTATCAATACCCATGCCACTGCACACTACTTCCGTGGCCTTAGTTTTAGCTGTTTCTCCCTGTATACACTCCCTCGTCCCTCTATTTCTCTCCTTGCACCTCCCCTCACCAGCCTGTACCTTTCTATTCTATTTCTTCTTTCCTGATGAGATGCTTCTCTCCTCCTTAGTCTGTTACTCTATGCTTAATCTCTGTGATTCTGTATATCCACATGTAAGCTAATACATGCCACATTTGGCTTTCTGTGTCTGGGTACCTCACTCAGGGTGATTTCTCCCCCTAGTTCTACCCATTTACTGTGAATTTAATTCTTTTTAATGGCTGAGTAATATTCATTTGTATAAAGGTTCCAATTTTTATCACGAGGTAGATCAGGTCCCATCTCTCTAAGGTAAATCCACACTCATTTCCATAGTGACTGTATGAGTCTGCACTCCTACCAGCAGTGGATGAGTGTACCCCTTATTCTATGTCCTTGCCAGCAGGAACTGTCACTCGTATTATTGATCCTAGGGATTCTGACAGGTGTAAAGTGGACTCTCAAAGCAGACTTGGTTTGCATTTCACTAATGACTGAGAATGTTGAACATTTAAGTCTTTCTCAGCCACTTAAGATTCCCTATTGAGAATTCTCTGTTTAAAAATTCCCAGTTTTAATTGAGTCATTTGTTTTCTTGATATCTAGCCTTTTGAGTTCTTTATACATTTTGTTTGAGTTTTTTTGTATAATTTTGGATATTAGCCCTCTATTGGGTGTGTAGTTGATAAAAAAATATTTTACCATTCTGTAAGTTGCCACTTTGTCTGAATGATGGGATCTTTTGTCATGCAGAAGCTTTTCAGTTTCATGAGATCCCATTTATTAATTGTTGAAATTAGTGTCTGTGTTAATGGTGTTCTGCTCAGAAAGTCTTTTCCTATGTCATTGATTTCAGGGATCTTCCCTTCTTTTTCTTCTGTTAGGTTCAAGATATCTGGTTTTAGGTTGAGGTCTGTGTGGGAATTCCTTTCCATTAAATATTTTTTGGGATGTGGGGGTGTGTCAGCAATAGGGTGGCTTCTGTGTGCTGACATGATCTCTTATAAGGGAGAGAATGGTCTCCCATGTATTTCTGGTTTCTTCATCAAAGATCAGGAGTCCGTAGGCACTTGAATTACACCTGACTTCTCAGTGGAAACCATGAAAGCCAGAATGTCTTAGATAGATGTGCTGCCAACACTAAGAGACCATGAAGGCAATCCCAGAGTACTATTCGCAGCAAAGCTTGCATTCACCATCAATGGAGAAAAAAGATATTCCAGGACAAAAACAGATTTAAATAATAGGTAGCCACAAACCCAGCCTTACAGAAACTACTAGAAGGCAAAGCACAAACCAAGGAATCTAAGAACACCCATAATAACACAGACATCTGACAACTCTCCACCACCACAACTCAAAGAAGGGAAACACACACTCTAATAGTAGGTTTCAACACTCCTCTCTCACCAATGGACAGGCTAAACAGACAGAAACTTAATGGAGCAATAAGAGATATCACAGATGTAGTGAAACAAATGAAATTAATAGACATCTATAGAACATTCCACCCAACAGAAAAGAAAATACCTTCTTCTCAGCATCTCATGGAACCTTCTCAAAAATTGATCACATAATCAGTAACAAAGCAAACATTCACAGATACAAAAGAAAATGTAGTAACCAGCTGTGTACTATTGGATTACCATGGAATAATGCTAGAATTCAACAACAATTCTACCCCCAGAATGCCTACAAACTCATGAAAACTGAACAGTCAACTACTCTCCAGAAGATGACATCAGATACCTTAGAATTAGAGATATAAGGGATTGTGAGCTGCCATATGGGTGCTGTTAACTGAACCTTTGTCCTCTGCAAGAGCAGCAAGTGCTCTTAATCATGGATTCATCAACCCAGCCCTAGAAGGTACTTCATTTTTTCCCTTAAACCCAGATGTCATTAGGAAAGATCCTTTTACAGATGGTGCTGAGAAAACTGGGTATGTACCTGTAGAAGAATGAAATCAGGTCGAGTCTCAAACTACATGAAACATTGAAAATAGATCACAGACTTCATGTGAAGACAGGACATGCTGAAACTGCAGGGAAGACACATCAACTATGTCCCGTGTCAACAATCATCCTATGCAGAGGTAGGAACTTCTGAATGGACTGTGACAGCAGAGAACACAACCCAAGGACTGACACATGGATTATAGCAAACTAAAAACCTGCCTAACAATGGAAGGAACCTCACAACTGAAGAGACAGCTTACAGATTTGAGAAATCATTGCCAACTCTGTATCGCATAGGGTTCTATTATGTAAAAACAGCCAAGATTAAACCAAATCCAATCCATACATGAGGTAATGAGGTGAGCAGACAGTCCTCAAAGGAAGAAATAGAAATGGCAAATAATATTTGATGATGGGTTCAACATCCTAAGCCATCAGGGAAAGGTGAAATTAAAATGATTTATACTCTCACCTTACTAGCTCAGAATGACTTTCATCAAGAAAACAGAACAACAGATGCTGGCAGGAATTTGAGGAAAGAGGAAACTATACTCACTGCTAGTGAGCATAAATTGCAGCTACTGAGGAAATCAGTAAGTAGGTTTGTCAAAAATGAGAAAGTGGTGGGACAGATGTCTCAGGGAAAAGCACTGGCTGCTCTTACAGAGGAACTGGGTTTGGTTCCCAGCACCCACTTGGTGGCTCAGAACCATCTATAACTCCAGTTCCAGGGAATCCCTTTCTGGCCTCCACAGTCACCACGGATGTACACATATATTGCAGGAAAAATATTCACACACATAAAAATAAAAGATAAACAAATCTTTGAGGACGACAACCAAAACTATCACATGATCTGCCTATATGCCTCAGTGATAAAGAGCACTTCTTGTTCTTCCAGAGGACCAGCATTTGATTCCCAACACTCAAACCAGGCAGTTCACAACCACCTGTAACACAAGCCCCAGGAGGGTCTGACATCTCTCATCTCTGTGGTCACACACACACACACAGACACACACACACACATATACACAGATTTAAAAGTAAAAAAATGACATTTGTAGGAAAATGGGTGAAATTACAGTTCAGAATGTTAGCTGAAATAAACTGCATTCAGATAAGCACTATGTTTTCTCTCATGTGTGTATTCTTGATTGAAGTTTCTATGTGTGAGTGGGTCGGTGTCCATGTGTGGATGACTCATGAAACTAGAGAACTGTGAGAGGGAAAAAGAGACCTGAAGGATTAGGGTACAGGAACACTGACAGAAGATAATGCAATATTGTACTGGGAGAGCAGAAATTAGGTTGTTGTGGGCAATGGAAAAACAGCAAGAATGGGACAGAGGGGAGGGCAAGGCAAAGGCCAGAGGGCAGGGTGTGGAAGAAGAAAACATGTGTAAAAATGCCATTATGAAATCTACTACTTTGTAGCTAACTTAATAATCTTGTAATGGGAAATACTTGTTCCTGTAGCCATCGTCCCACTTGAAATGGAGTCCATGGGGCAGGTGTTGTGCTATATTAGTTCAGACATCTATTACAGTACCAGGCATATGGTCATGCGTAAAGCATTTGCTGAGCCAGTTGTTGCCATGCATGCATCTAATTCCAGCATTTAGAGGACTAAGGAAGGCCCAAAGATTCTGGCTAGAGACTCACCTAATCTGAGCAAGACCTTATCTTAAATAATAATTGCCTATTTGCCAAATACATTTTGATAGCAATTATTGAGCTTTGTATATTATGTCTGTCGGTGATTGGTTTGATTTTATTATGATGCCTATAAGTTGTTGTACACGCATATAGTAGCCTCTTGATAATTGTGTTTATTTTCTATGACAACTCTCATGTTTAAAAACCATTAGACATTTAATTATTTGAAAGCATTCAACTGTAAAATAATTTGTTAATAAAATCTTTTTTGAGAGTTAATATTTGATTTTTTCTGGTTATTTTGACTTTTCCATTTTGATATTTTATTGTTTATGCTGTAATCCCTCTTAATATCTATTTTCTAAAATTTAGAAAGGTTTTTGCTATACATACCAGGGTAACCTTGGACTTGTTATGTAGCTCAGGCTAACCTTGAACTCAAGATTCTCCTCTCAGCTTCCAGAGTGCTGGGATTACTGGCATGCACCACCATGTCTTGCTCAATTATTTTTAAAATAAATTATGTGTCTAGGTGTTTTGTAAACTTTGTACATCATGTGCACACAATGTTCAAGTAGGCCAGAAGAGGGCATCAGATCCAGGGGACTGGAGTTACTGAGGGTTGTGATTGACCAAGCAGGTGCTGGCAATGAACACAGGCCCTTTGGAAGAACAAGTGCTCTTAACTGCTGAGCTACCTCTTCAGCCTCTCGTCAATTATTATGTACATGTATATTTATGCATATAAACATCTTCACTGCATGTAAGCATGTGTGTTGTGTGCTCCTAGATGAGAAGAACTGCAGTTACAGATGGTTTGAGTTTCTGTGTGAGTGCCAGAAATTGAATTCAGGTCCTCTGCAAGAGCAAACAGTTTTCTTAATCACAGAAAAAACCCTCCAGTCCTACATACATATAGTTTTTTTTTTCTTTTATTCTTCTTTTTTTTTTTTTGAGTCATGAGTTTACATAGCCCAGAACAATGGATTCTCCTGCTTTCCAAATCTGGGATTATAGGTATGTCCTACTGCACAAATATTTAGATCATCAACTCTTTTGGTTTTATGGGACAGGGTTTCTTTGTGTAGGCTTGGCTGTCTTGGAGCTCACTCTGTAGCCCAGGCTGGCCTCTAACGCATAGAGCTCTTCCTGCCTCTGGCTCCTGAGTGCTGGGATTAAAGGCATGTGCTCCCACCACTACCACCACCGGGCTTCATCAACTTTTTCTTCCTTCATTTCTTTTCCTTCCTTCCTTCCTTCCTTCCTTTTTTTCTTTAAAAACTTATTTTTATTTATATGAGTACTCTACCTGCACGTCCAACTTTGTCAGACGAGGACATGGGATCACACTATAGACAGTTGTGAGCCAGTATGTGGTTACTGGGAACTGAACTCAGCACCTCTGGAAGAGTAAGCAGTGTTCTTAGATGCTGAGCCACCTCTTCAGACCCTCATCAACATTTTCTTATAGACTGATTTTTGTTTAAATTTTTCATGACTCAAACTAACTTGCACTATTACTAAACATAGACCATTTTTCATTTTAAGATTTCCTGGCTGTTATGTATTTTAGATAGGGTCTTACTATGTGACCCTGCCTGACCTGGAACTTGCAATCCCCCCAGCATCTGATAACAAAGTGCTGGAATTGCTGATACAAGGCACACTCCTGACCTCTCTTTTATTGAGGAAGGGAAAAGGGTCTTCCTAGTAAAAAGTAGTTGTTTTGTTTTGTTTTGTTTTGTTCTTTTTGATGGTACTAGGAATTGAGCCCAGGTCTGAAGCCACATGCTAAGAAAGTACTTTACCACAGGGCCATGTTTGTAGCCCATGTCAAATGCCATAGAAATTGTTAACGGTGAAAACAACTTTGTGTGGATTACTTGAATAGCTATTTTTGTAAAACTGTGGGTTTTACTTATACATTGCTTTTAAAAAAACAATAAAACTGGGTGCTAGTGGCTCACACCTTTAATCCCAGCAAATCCCAGCACTCCTGAGCCAGAGGCAGGCAGATGTCTGTGAGTTCAGGGCCAGCCTGGTCTACAGAATGAGTTCCACTGACAGCCAGAGCTAGACAGAGAAACCCTGTCTCAGACAAACCAGAATTTAAACCACACTGCAAAATCACTCAAATCAGACAATTTAATACCTTATATAGATGTTGGATATTTTTCTGAATAAATACTTTATCATGGATAGGTCTTGTATCCTTTATTTTTTTAGAACTTGAAAACATACCAAGTTGCATATTAAGAAGGCAATCAAAAACATTTCCTTCTGTGTTCAAGTCTGCATTATTTCAAGGCTATCCATCACACACGCAAACACACACACACACACACACACATCGTAACAACAGCATCAAACATTAGTCTTTAAGCTTTAAATAACTAAAGACAATGCATTCCTTAAAGCAGGAGAGCATACCATGAAGTTACAGCAGTTTAGGTATAAAATATGGGGGGAATGAAATGTACTTCTGTGACAGGGATGTATCTCAGTGTTTTGTTCAGCTTGTGCTCAATCCTCAGCACCACAAATAACAAACCAAATTTCCTTGTGCATGACATTATCAACACATATATTATCCTTAAAGGTGTGTTTCAGGCCCATAGATCTTCTGTACCAAGTAGTCTAAAGGCCTGTTCAATAACCTAAACACTTTCGTCTCTATTTATGCCCCTATAACTGCTCCCTTTTTTGTACTCCCTTGTTTGCCATTGTGCCTTAAGGGAAAGTTGTCACCGAGTATCAAGAGTTAATATGCATGAAGAACTTAAGAGCAGTTGACCTATATAAACACTCAATAAATATTCAGAACAACTTGTAAAGGAGAGTCTGCCATTATCTCCATTAAAAAAGTGAAAAGTTCTATTTTATATTCTATGTATATTTTGTTTGTATAGGCATAACCACACATGCACGAGAGTGCCTATGGAGGTCACAAAAGGGGCACCAGATCTCCTTGAGCTGGAGTCACAGGCGCTTGTGACCTGCCCAATGTGGGTACTGGGAACTGAATTTGGGTCCTGTGGTAGAATAGGAACGACTCTAAACCACTGAGCAATCTCCCAGTATCTCCACTCTTTTTCTTTCTTTTTTTGGAAGACAGGTTTTTCTGTGTAGCTCTGGTTGTCTTGGAATTTGTCTGTAGACCAGGCTGGCCTCAAACCCAGAGATTAGACTGCCTCCGTTTAATTAAATACGTGCACCACCGCTCAACCTATCCCCATTCTTATACACAAGGGATTCAAAGTACAAAAAGGTGAGGTCATACCCCAGGTCATACAAATAACAGACTGTTTCCTGTCAATCTGTATCAAACTTCCCCACCTCCAATCCAGACAACTGCTGATCTAGACTAGACATGTTCTCCAAGGTATGTATATCTAGGTATCACTACATCAAAACTAAGATGTTGTTTGTTCTTCTCATGCTCATCCTTTCATGCATACATTGCTACCTAGAGACTGGCTGCTAGGACAGTCTGAATGCAGCAGCAGAATAGATTCTAACTGTCTTTCATTAGTCAGATATTAAAGGGATCTGACGTTAAAAGGGGAGACCATGTTTTGCTGCCCAATGAAATTGTTTTGCATTGGAAATATTTTAACTTTATTACATTTATTATTGTGTGTGTGTGTGTGTGTGAGAGAGAGAGAGAGAGAGAGACAGAAAGAGAGCGAGCAGCTGGTGGTCAGTAGCTGCTGATGCAGCAGGTTCTCTTCTACCATGTGGGTCTGGGGATTGAAAGCAGGTGTTTGGGTTTGTTGATAAGTGCCTTTACCTGCTGAGTCATCTTGCTTACCCAGATTTTTTTTTTAAATTAAAAGCATTGTAGGTGGTGGTGGCACGCACCTTTAATCTGAGCACTTTGGAAGCAGAGAAAGGTATATCCCAAAGTTCGATGCTAACCTGGTCTACAGAGTGAATGCCAGGAAAACTAGGGCTGCATCGAGAAATCTTGTCTCCAAAACAAACCAAAACAAACAAAGAAGCAAATAAATAAATAAAACCATTTTAGTTTTGAAACCTTATAATAAGATTGTTATTTTAAATTGAGTTTATATTGACATTTTCTTAGTTTAATTGCTAATATAATTAATACTGCCAGACTTAGACAGTAAAACCAAAGCTCTCTGAAGGAATTACTAACCTTTGGAGAGTGAGCGACTCAAGTGTGGAACTAGAGAAGACCCACTTTCACCATCTGATTCTACAGTTTCTGAGAACTAGCTACAGAACATGGCAGCATGCAGCTGAGATCCATAGTTGGAGGCACTTACGCTTGACGGGTATAAAGGTCTGGTTCGTCGAGATCCTGAGATCTTAATTCCTGTGTGGAGAGGCAGCCAGCACCACCGGTGGAAATGGAACTGCGCTTCATGCTCAGAACCTAATTCATGATTTCAATATCAGAAAAATGTTCCAGATGCAAGTGGATCATTAAGCAATAATTGTCACTTTTATTCTGAAGTAGAAGAGTAACTAAGTTTATTCCTTTATGATAGTATTTTCCCTGTGTGCTGTATTTGTTTGTCATGTATACTTAAGTCCTCACTAAAGATAACACCTATGCAACTTCAAGTATTCAATACACTCGAGCAAGACAATGCAAAAATGAACATATATGATTCCTGCATCACACGGCAATCCATGATCGCAAAATTTCAATGTGTTATCCCGAATACATCACTGGTATCTCTTATGTCTATTTCAATGGTAACTCACAGACTGCTTGACAAGAAATCTCAGGCTCCTTAACTCTCCTCAAAATGTTTCCTTTGGCTTCAAAATCAGGATTCATTCTCTTTTCCTAATATCTACTTTTCTTGCTTTATGTTTAACCCCATAGTTTAATACCCACTATTGTCTTTCTGGTTCTAATCTCCCTTTCAGTAAAGACAAGCAATCTGTTCCATAACATAATGTAGAGGCTGCTTCCATTCTCAAAATATTTTAGTATCATAAGCATACTTATGTCAGACCCTGTCTTCGTCTCTGCAGTACTAGACGCTAGCCACTCAGCTTTTTCTGGTCCTGCCCTGGCTTCTTTCTAGGATAAGACAGAACTCACTGTTGATAAAATTATATATATATATATATATATATATATATATATATATATATATATATGTAGTGAAGAGAAGTCACGCTATGCGATAAGGCTTATACAGGAGGCTTATTGGAAGATGAGAGAGAAGGGACAGAGAAGGCAGAGAGGGGAGCAGACTAGTCCCATGGGGTAAAGAGTGCGGGAGAGAGAGGGAGGTAGACACAGGAGAAGGGGGAGGTTAGGGGTAGGTCCACCTGTTACAAGGAACCATAGCAAATGTGCCCAGAAGTGGCTACAGGTGAAGTGCTCTTAGTGGCTACAGGTGAGGAGGTTTCCTGTCAGGACCCTAAGGACAGGCAGGCCAATGCAGATTCCCAAATACTAACACCAAATAATAACACCCACTTTATTGTTTGTTTGAGCTGGGGACTTTAGCACAATAGGCTGTGCACTGAGTCACATCACTCCTTGTTCGACTGCTTACATTCCACTTAGGTCTTATTCTCAAGCCTTCAGTTTCCCAGACTTTTTCTTCTTACATGGCTTTTCAGATGCTGCATTACCACAGGAACGCAGTGTTTTAACCTGTCCCTCCCAGGCAGTCCTCCCCTTCTCCCCCTCCCTGCGGAACACCTTGGTCAGCAATCAGCATCCTCTTTTCCCTCTCCAGGCGCTGCCCACACAAACTTACTGATCCCTGAACCCAGAACCTGGCAGATGCCGCCCCAGGTCTCTGATGAAGCAGAGTTTCTTAGCAGGAACAGAGTTAACCCCATACCAGCAGTTACCTTTCTCTCTGGTTCTTGACCCCCAGCGCCCACTTCCAGTAAAATGCACAACTGCTTAGGAAGACACCCACCAATGCCAACCAGGAGCCATTTGGATTTTAAAGTCTCCGCCTGCGTGACGTCAGAAAGCCTCTTGCGAGTACTCTTAAGCAAGAAGGCTATGCCAGTTCCCAGACAGTGGTGGGAAGTCCTAGGGCAAAAGCTTAGATTTCTAAATCTTGCAGCTGTTGTGCCTCTGGCTAGAATTGTAGTTTTGTCCCTAGCAGCCCTTTTGAGTTTCAGTCTTTCCTAGCCATCAGTGTGTCTCCTCATCTGTATTTGAGACAATCAAGTACTTTTGCAGCAGTGCCCAGTTGTTTTCCATAGTATCTTTTATTGTTGTTTTGTTTTGTAAAATATCCCTGGGCCTGGTGAAATGGCTCCGTGGGTAAGAGCACTGCCTGCTCTTCCAAAGAAATGGGTTAAATCCCCAGGACCCATAACTATAACTCTAATTTCAGGAGGTCTGATGCCCTCTTCTGGCCTTGGTGGGCACCAGACACACGTGTGGTATACAGACATACATGTAGGCAAAACACTTTATACATAAAATAAAAATAATAAAGATCTTTTTTAAAAAAATAAAGGCAAATAAAAAGTATTCTTGTACAGTTTTATCAGGACCTAAGTTCTCAAAATTCATTTCAACACTCATCTTAGTTTCAAGATGCCTTAAGAAGTACAAAATTTGCTGGTCAGTGGTGGTACATTCCTTTACTCCCAGTACTCAAGAGGCAGAGGCAGGGGGATCTCTGTGAGTTTGAGAAGAGTCTACAGAAGAAATACAAAATCACTTTAGCTAAGACATTTGAATTGGAAGTATTATCTCTGTTTGACCAAGATCTCCCATATTTTGTCATTACAAGGTCAATTAGTAAGACTATTGTAATAGCTATTGCTTATGCATTAACTACTCCTGGATTCTTTTTATAGAAGACTGAAGTGAGAAAGGATTAATGTTCTACGGGTGCTTAAATAAAGCAAGTTTTCACATACTAGTCCTTCTAAAATCATTCCTCATCAAAGAACTCATTGAAACATTTTTTTTTGTACAAATTTTAAAAAGTTGAAGTCTACAGTCATCAGGCTGGTAGTCATAGACACACAAAAACCTGACAAGCTTGCTTTCTATGTCTACTTCTGAATGCCACTCAGGATCAAGTGAGATAATTGTATCAGGATTTTAGCTTAGTGATACATGGCGTTAATAAATTAAAATTCATCCTAAGGAATGTAGTGGGAAGAAATGATAATGTAATCAAGTTGAATTTAATTTGCTAGATATTTTATAATGACATTTTAAGTCATAAGCAACTGTAATATACTTTACTATTAGAAACTCTTTTAATTAATGCAGGCCACCTTATTCCCATGTGGTTATGCCGTGGCAGTATCTGTGAAAAATTCTTCAGAGCAGGTAATAGGGATATGTTACATCTCTTTTTATCTTCTTTTTTTTTTCTGAGACAAGCTTGTCTATTTAACAGTCTTGGCTGTGTCCCTTTTTTACCTTTTATGTTAATTCTTTAAAAACAACTACTTCTTTATTTTATTTATTGTATTATGTGTAGTTGGAATTTTCCTTTGGGCCACCAAGAAACTCCCAAATAATTTATTATGAATGCTTCTTATTAATTATAAGTGCTTAGTCTTAGCTTAGGCTCGTCCTGCTAGCTTTTTGAACTTAATTTAACCTGTTTCTATTCATCTACATTTTTCCTTGGGGCTTTTTACCTTTCTTTTATTCTGTATGTCTTGGTTTCCTGCTTCCTCCATGTGTGTCTGATTGGCCACTGGTTTCTCCCTGGTATCTCTTTTTCTTTCTTCCTTTCTAAGCCTAAATTCCTCCTGCTACTCAGTTTCCCTGCCTGCAAGTCCTGCCTATACCTCTTTCTTGCTATTGGCCATTTAGCTTTTTGTTAGACTAATCAGGTGCCTTAGGCAGACAAGGTAAAACAGCAACACATTTTTACATATAATTCAACAAATGCAACACGTCTTTACATAGTTATACAAATATTTTGTAACAATGAAACATCATTTCTCCTTTTACTTTTTTTCTTCAAACCCGCTCTTATATGCCTCCTTGTTCCCTTTCAAATTCATGGATTTTTCATTAATTTTGTTACATGCATATGTGTATGTAACCTGCCCGATCTGTATGTTACTTGTCTGTATGCTGTCAGGGTTATAATTAGGTTGAAGGGAGATAAATACACAGGGAGAAAGGAGAGCAAAATAATAGTATGGATATGTGAAAAAAATCACAAGGATTCATACTGTTAAGTACCTAAGAAACTATAACACACACATACTTTAATTTAGTATAATGTTATTTGTATGTATGATTCAGGGCTCACCATTTGGTATTGGATAAGCATTTCGTGTACTCTTCCCACAGTAGGACTAAAACTGTTTCTCCACTCCCGGCATTTGTGAGTTCCCTATAGTTCTTTGTGTAGGGCTGGTTGGCCCCTTGTCCCTTATAGATTGCCTCTTGTCCTTATTCAGCTCATACTTAAGCAGCCATGTTAATAAGATTTTATTGGTGTAGATTCTGACATTCCTAGGAGATACAATGTCACAGCAAACTCCATGATGCTCTGGCTCTTATAATCTATGTGTCCCCTCCTTTACAATGTTTCGTGATACTTACGTGTAGTGATATTTCATTTGTATTTTAATAAAGAAAGTTTAGCTGAAGATCAGAGAGTAAGTGGTAGCACACACCTTTAATCTCAGTAGCCACACTAGTTTGCCATAGAAACCTGGCGGTGCACGCCTTTAATCCCAGTGGTGCACATCTTTAATCCCAACCTAAAGAATGGAATGCAAGACAGAAGGAGAAAGCTCTCAGACACAGTCTCATCACCCTGTTATTTGATTTCTCTGTTAGATTGCCTTCACATATGCATTTATTTCAGGAAGCATCGACTGTATCAATACCCATGCCACTGCACACTACTTCCGTGGCCTTAGCTTTAGCTGTTTCTCCCTGTATACACTCCCTCGTCCCTCTATTTCTCTCCTTGCACCTCCCCTCACCAGCCTGTACCTTTCTATTCTATTTCTTCTTTCCTGATGAGATGCTTCTCTCCTCCTTAGTCTGTTACTCTATGCTTAATCTCTGTGATTCTGTATATCCACATGTAAGCTAATACATGCCACATTTGGCTTTCTGTGTCTGGGTACCTCACTCAGGGTGATTTCTCCCCCTAGTTCTACCCATTTACTGTGAATTTAATTCTTTTTAATGGCTGAGTAATATTCATTTGTATAAAGGTTCCAATTTTTATCACGAGGTAGATCAGGTCCCATCTCTAAGGTAAATCCACACTCATTTCCATAGTGACTGTATGAGTCTGCACTCCTACCAGCAGTGGATGAGTGTACCCCTTATTCTATGTCCTTGCCAGCAGGAACTGTCACTCGTATTATTGATCCTAGGGATTCTGACAGGTGTAAAGTGGACTCTCAAAGCAGACTTGGTTTGCATTTCACTAATGACTGAGAATGTTGAACATTTAAGTCTTTCTCAGCCACTTAAGATTCCCTATTGAGAATTCTCTGTTTAAAAATTCCCAGTTTTAATTGAGTCATTTGTTTTCTTGATATCTAGCCTTTTGAGTTCTTTATACATTTTGTTTGAGTTTTTTTGTATAATTTTGGATATTAGCCCTCTATTGGGTGTGTAGTTGATAAAAGAATATTTTACCATTCTGTAAGCTGCCACTTTGTCTGAATGATGGGATCTTTTGTCATGCAGAAGCTTTTCAGTTTCATGAGATCCCATTTATTAATTGTTGAAATTAGTGTCTGTGTTAATAGTGTTCTGCTCAGAAAGTCTTTTCCTATGTCATTGATTTCAGGGATCTTCCCTTCTTTTTCTTCTGTTAGGTTCAAGATATCTGGTTTTAGGTTGAGGTCTGTGTGGGAATTCCTTTCCATTAAATATTTTTTGGGATGTGGGGGTGTGTCAGCAATAGGGTGGCTTCTGTGTGCTGACATGATCTCTTATAAGGGAGAGAATGGTCTCCCATGTATTTCTGGTTTCTTCATCAAAGATCAGGAGTCCGTAGGCACTTGAATTACACCTGACTTCTCAGTGGAAACCATGAAAGCCAGAATGTCTTAGATAGATGTGCTGCCAACACTAAGAGACCATGAAGGCAATCCCAGAGTACTATTCGCAGCAAAGCTTGCATTCACCATCAATGGAGAAAAAAGATATTCCAGGACAAAAACAGATTTAAATAATAGGTAGCCACAAACCCAGCCTTACAGAAACTACTAGAAGGCAAAGCACAAACCAAGGAATCTAAGAACACCCATAATAACACAGACATCTGACAACTCTCCACCACCACAACTCAAAGAAGGGAAACACACACTCTAATAGTAGGTTTCAACACTCCTCTCTCACCAATGGACAGGCTAAACAGACAGAAACTTAATGGAGCAATAAGAGATATCACAGATGTAGTGAAACAAATGAAATTAATAGACATCTATAGAACATTCCACCCAACAGAAAAGAAAATACCTTCTTCTCAGCATCTCATGGAACCTTCTCAAAAATTGATCACATAATCAGTAACAAAGCAAACATTCACAGATACAAAAGAAAATGTAGTAACCAGCTGTGTACTATTGGATTACCATGGAATAATGCTAGAATTCAACAACAATTCTACCCCCAGAATGCCTACAAACTCATGAAAACTGAACAGTCAACTACTCTCCAGAAGATGACATCAGATACCTTAGAATTAGAGATATAAGGGATTGTGAGCTGCCATATGGGTGCTGTTAACTGAACCTTTGTCCTCTGCAAGAGCGGCAAGTGCTCTTAATCATGGATTCATCAACCCAGCCCTAGAAGGTACTTCATTTTTTCCCTTAAACCCAGATGTCATTAGGAAAGATCCTTTTACAGATGGTGCTGAGAAAACTGGGTATGTACCTGTAGAAGAATGAAATCAGGTCGAGTCTCAAACTACATGAAACATTGAAAATAGATCACAGACTTCATGTGAAGACAGGACATGCTGAAACTGCAGGGAAGACACATCAACTATGTCCCGTGTCAACAATCATCCTATGCAGAGGTAGGAACTTCTGAATGGACTGTGACAGCAGAGAACACAACCCAAGGACTGACACATGGATTATAGCAAACTAAAAACCTGCCTAACAATGGAAGGAACCTCACAACTGAAGAGACAGCTTACAGATTTGAGAAATCATTGCCAACTCTGTATCGCATAGGGTTCTATTATGTAAAAACAGCCAAGATTAAACCAAATCCAATCCATACATGAGGTAATGAGGTGAGCAGACAGTCCTCAAAGGAAGAAATAGAAATGGCAAATAATATTTGATGATGGGTTCAACATCCTAAGCCATCAGGGAAAGGTGAAATTAAAATGATTTATACTCTCACCTTACTAGCTCAGAATGACTTTCATCAAGAAAACAGAACAACAGATGCTGGCAGGAATTTGAGGAAAGAGGAAACTTTACTCACTGCTAGTGAGCATAAATTGCAGCTACTGAGGAAATCAGTAAGTAGGTTTGTCAAAAATGAGAAAGTGGTGGGACAGATGTCTCAGGGAAAAGCACTGGCTGCTCTTACAGAGGAACTGGGTTTGGTTCCCAGCACCCACTTGGTGGCTCAGAACCATCTATAACTCCAGTTCCAGGGAATCCCTTTCTGGCCTCCACAGTCACCACGGATGTACACATATATTGCAGGAAAAATATTCACACACATAAAAATAAAAGATAAACAAATCTTTGAGGACGACAACCAAAACTATCACATGATCTGCCTATATGCCTCAGTGATAAAGAGCACTTCTTGTTCTTCCAGAGGACCAGCATTTGATTCCCAACACTCAAACCAGGCAGTTCACAACCACCTGTAACACAAGCCCCAGGAGGGTCTGACATTTCTAATCTCTGTGGTCACACACACACACACAGACACACACACACACATATACACAGATTTAAAAGTAAAAAAATGACATTTGTAGGAAAATGGGTGAAATTACAGTTCAGAATGTTAGCTGAAATAAACTGCATTCAGATAAGCACTATGTTTTCTTTCATGTGTGTATTCTTGATTGAAGTTTCTATGTGTGAGTGGGTCGGTGTCCATGTGTGGATGACTCATGAAACTAGAGAACTGTGAGAGGGAAAAAGAGACCTGAAGGATTAGGGTACAGGAACACTGACAGAAGATAATGCAATATTGTACTGGGAGAGCAGAAATTAGGTTGTTGTGGGCAATGGAAAAACAGCAAGAATGGGACAGAGGGGAGGGCAAGGCAAAGGCCAGAGGGCAGGGTGTGGAAGAAGAAAACATGTGTAAAAATGCCATTATGAAATCTACTACTTTGTAGCTAACTTAATAATCTTGTAATGGGAAATACTTGTTCCTGTAGCCATCGTCCCACTTGAAATGGAGTCCATGGGGCAGGTGTTGTGCTATATTAGTTCAGACATCTATTACAGTACCAGGCATATGGTCATGCGTAAAGCATTTGCTGAGCCAGTTGTTGCCATGCATGCATCTAATTCCAGCATTTAGAGGACTAAGGAAGGCCCAAAGATTCTGGCTAGAGACTCACCTAATCTGAGCAAGACCTTATCTTAAATAATAATTGCCTATTTGCCAAATACATTTTGATAGCAATTATTGAGCTTTGTATATTATGTCTGTCGGTGATTGGTTTGATTTTATTATGATGCCTATAAGTTGTTGTACACGCATATAGTAGCCTCTTGATAATTGTGTTTATTTTCTATGACAACTCTCATGTTTAAAAACCATTAGACATTTAATTATTTGAAAGCATTCATCTGTAAAATAATTTGTTAATAAAATCTTTTTGAGAGTTAATATTTGATTTTTTCTGGTTATTTTGACTTTTCCATTTTGATATTTTATTGTTTATGCTGTAATCCCTCTTAATATCTATTTTCTAAAATTTAGAAAGGTTTTTGCTATACATACCAGGGTAACCTTGGACTTGTTATGTAGCTCAGGCTAACCTTGAACTCAAGATTCTCCTCTCAGCTTCCAGAGTGCTGGGATTACTGGCATGCACCACCATGTCTTGCTCAATTATTTTTAAAATAAATTATGTGTCTAGGTGTTTTGTAAACTTTGTACATCATGTGCACACAATGTTCAAGTAGGCCAGAAGAGGGCATCAGATCCAGGGGACTGGAGTTACTGAGGGTTGTGATTGACCAAGCAGGTGCTGGCAATGAACACAGGCCCTTTGGAAGAACAAGTGCTCTTAACTGCTGAGCTACCTCTTCAGCCTCTCGTCAATTATTATGTACATGTATATTTATGCATATAAACATCTTCACTGCATGTAAGCATGTGTGTTGTGTGCTCCTAGATGAGAAGAACTGCAGTTACAGATGGTTTGAGTTTCTGTGTGAGTGCCAGAAATTGAATTCAGGTCCTCTGCAAGAGCAAACAGTTTTCTTAATCACAGAAAAAACCCTCCAGTCCTACATACATATAGTTTTTTTTTTCTTTTATTCTTCTTTTTTTTTTTTTTGAGTCATGAGTTTACATAGCCCAGAACAATGGATTCTCCTGCTTTCCAAATCTGGGATTATAGGTATGTCCTACTGCACAAATATTTAGATCATCAACTCTTTTGGTTTTATGGGACAGGGTTTCTTTGTGTAGGCTTGGCTGTCTTGGAGCTCACTCTGTAGCCCAGGCTGGCCTCTAACGCATAGAGCTCTTCCTGCCTCTGGCTCCTGAGTGCTGGGATTAAAGGCATGTGCTCCCACCACTACCACCACCGGGCTTCATCAACTTTTTCTTCCTTCATTTCTTTTCCTTCCTTCCTTCCTTCCTTCCTTCCTTTTTTTCTTTAAAAACTTATTTTTATTTATATGAGTACTCTACCTGCACGTCCAACTTTGTCAGACGAGGACATGGGATCACACTATAGACAGTTGTGAGCCAGTATGTGGTTACTGGGAACTGAACTCAGCACCTCTGGAAGAGTAAGCAGTGTTCTTAGATGCTGAGCCACCTCTTCAGACCCTCATCAACATTTTCTTATAGACTGATTTTTGTTTAAATTTTTCATGACTCAAACTAACTTGCACTATTACTAAACATAGACCATTTTTCATTTTAAGATTTCCTGGCTGTTATGTATTTTAGATAGGGTCTTACTATGTGACCCTGCCTGACCTGGAACTTGCAATCCCCCCAGCATCTGATAACAAAGTGCTGGAATTGCTGATACAAGGCACACTCCTGACCTCTCTTTTATTGAGGAAGGGAAAAGGGTCTTCCTAGTAAAAAGTAGTTGTTTTGTTTTGTTTTGTTTTGTTCTTTTTGATGGTACTAGGAATTGAGCCCAGGTCTGAAGCCACATGCTAAGAAAGTACTTTACCACAGGGCCATGTTTGTAGCCCATGTCAAATGCCATAGAAATTGTTAACGGTGAAAACAACTTTGTGTGGATTACTTGAATAGCTATTTTTGTAAAACTGTGGGTTTTACTTATACATTGCTTTTAAAAAAACAATAAAACTGGGTGCTAGTGGCTCACACCTTTAATCCCAGCAAATCCCAGCACTCCTGAGCCAGAGGCAGGCAGATGTCTGTGAGTTCAGGGCCAGCCTGGTCTACAGAATGAGTTCCACTGACAGCCAGAGCTAGACAGAGAAACCCTGTCTCAGACAAACCAGAATTTAAACCACACTGCAAAATCACTCAAATCAGACAATTTAATACCTTATATAGATGTTGGATATTTTTCTGAATAAATACTTTATCATGGATAGGTCTTGTATCCTTTATTTTTTTAGAACTTGAAAACATACCAAGTTGCATATTAAGAAGGCAATCAAAAACATTTCCTTCTGTGTTCAAGTCTGCATTATTTCAAGGCTATCCATCACACACGCAAACACACACACACACACACATCGTAACAACAGCATCAAACATTAGTCTTTAAGCTTTAAATAACTAAAGACAATGCATTCCTGAAAGCAGGAGAGCATACCATGAAGTTACAGCAGTTTAGGTATAAAATATGGGGGGAATGAAATGTACTTCTGTGACAGGGATGTATCTCAGTGTTTTGTTCAGCTTGTGCTCAATCCTCAGCACCACAAATAACAAACCAAATTTCCTTGTGCATGACATTATCAACACATATATTATCCTTAAAGGTGTGTTTCAGGCCCATAGATCTTCTGTACCAAGTAGTCTAAAGGCCTGTTCAATAACCTAAACACTTTCGTCTCTATTTATGCCCCTATAACTGCTCCCTTTTTTGTACTCCCTTGTTTGCCATTGTGCCTTAAGGGAAAGTTGTCACCGAGTATCAAGAGTTAATATGCATGAAGAACTTAAGAGCAGTTGACCTATATAAACACTCAATAAATATTCAGAACAACTTGTAAAGGAGAGTCTGCCATTATCTCCATTAAAAAAGTGAAAAGTTCTATTTTATATTCTATGTATATTTTGTTTGTATAGGCATAACCACACATGCACGAGAGTGCCTATGGAGGTCACAAAAGGGGCACCAGATCTCCTTGAGCTGGAGTCACAGGCGCTTGTGACCTGCCCAATGTGGGTACTGGGAACTGAATTTGGGTCCTGTGGTAGAATAGGAACGACTCTAAACCACTGAGCAATCTCCCAGTATCTCCACTCTTTTTCTTTCTTTTTTTGGAAGACAGGTTTTTCTGTGTAGCTCTGGTTGTCTTGGAATTTGTCTGTAGACCAGGCTGGCCTCAAACCCAGAGATTAGACTGCCTCCGTTTAATTAAATACGTGCACCACCGCTCAACCTATCCCCATTCTTATACACAAGAGATTCAAAGTACAAAAAGGTGAGGTCATACCCCAGGTCATACAAATAACAGACTGTTTCCTGTCAATCTGTA
>NW_026646938.1:122500-137500 GCF_950005125.1 Chionomys nivalis | reverse complement strand
CACGGAGGGGAACCTCAGAGAGCCTCTTACCGCTTCGCCTCGACCCCATTTGGGTCCTGGGAATTGAACCCACTTCTTCATGAAGAGCCACCAAGCCATCTCTCTAGGCCTTTAATTTCACCAATTTATTTATGTGTCTCTGGGTGTGCCTCTGTGTGTGTGTCTGTGTGTCTGTGTGTGTGTGTGTGTCTGTGTGTGTCTGTGTGTCTGTATGTCTGTGGGATGGCCTTTGACTTCACATTTAAGAGGACTGGTTCCGTATCTGGCAGAGGCAGGCGGATCTCTGGGAGAGAGAGAGAGGGAGAGAGAGAGAGAGAGAATATCCTCAGGCAAATGAAAACATACCCTTACAGAACAAATACCTGGCACACAGTGAACTCAGTCCTTTGAGGAAATTTATAGGTCTTATTGCCCACCATTGGAAAAGAAATCTAGCTGGGTAATGGTGTCAACACATTTCTTTTTTTTTTTTTTTTTTTTTTTGGTTTTTCGAGACAGGGTTTCTCTGTGGTTTTGTAGCCTGTCCTGGAACTAGCTCTTGTAGACCAGGCTGGACTTGAACTCACAGAGATTTGCCTGCCTCTGCCTCCCGAGTGCTGGGATTAAAGGCGTGCGCCACCAACGCCCGGCAACACATTTCTTTATTCCCAGTTCTCAGCTCTCAGAGATCAGGGAGGCAGAGGGAGGCAAATAGGTGTGTGTTAGAGACTACCTTGTTCTGCAGTATGAGTTTCAGGACAGGCAAAGTGACACAGAAAAGCCCTGTCTTGAAAAAAAAGTGTGTTTAGTACAGGCCTTTAATTCTGGCACTATGAGGCAGAGGCAGCTGAATCTCTGTGAGTCTGAGGCCAGCCTTGTCTATAAAGTGAAATCCAGGGCAAGCAAAAATACACAGGGAACCCCTATGAAGAAAAACCATAGATAAAAAAAACAAATAAACAGATAATAATAATAACAAAAGCAACAGAAATATCTGAGAGCTCAAATTAATTGACTTCACCCACAGTTTAAAATTGTAAAATAAAAATTTTAAAAATCAAGTGCACACATTGGCACAGGAGACCACTTCCTAAATAGAACCCCAGTAGCACAGACACTGAGAGAAACAATTGAAGGAGACCTCCTGAAACTGAAAAGCTTCTGTAAAGCAAAAGACACGGCCAACAAGAAAAAATGATGGCCTACAGAATGGGAAAAGATCTTCACTAACCCCACATCAGACAGAGGTCTGATCTCCAAAACACACAAAGAACTCAAGCAAGCCGGGCGGTGGTGGCGCACGCCTTTAATCCCAGCACTTGGGAGGCAGAGGCAGGTGGATCTCTGTGAGTTCGAGACCAGCCTGGTCTACAGAGCTAGTTCCAGGACAGGCTCCAAAACCACAGAGAAACGCTGTCTCGAAAAACCAAAAAAAAAACAAAAACAAAAAAAACAAAAAAACAAAAAAAAAAGAACTCAAGCAATTGGTCATCAAAAGAACAAATAATCCAATTAGAAAAAAATGGGGTACAGACCTAAACAGAGAACTCTCAATCGAGGAATCTAAAATGGTTGAAAGACACTTAAATGTTGGGTCGGGGGGGGGGGGGGTTCATGCAAAGATGAGAACACCACCAAGCTTAATAAACCAGAAGCAAACTTTATTCCAGAAACCAGATCCTAGGAAAACCAGAAGCAAACTTAAAACTAAAATAAATAAATAAATAAAAATCACCACGGGGCACAGAGCTTATCAGTTAGCTGAGACCACAGGCAGAGTTTTGGCTTCTGACACTGTGGCGTGGCAAAAGGCCGGTTTCTGAAACCAATTTTTATAGTAGG
Source organism: Chionomys nivalis (assembly GCF_950005125.1). Classification (NCBI taxonomy): domain Eukaryota; kingdom Metazoa; phylum Chordata; class Mammalia; order Rodentia; family Cricetidae; genus Chionomys; species Chionomys nivalis. The sequence goes on along the minus strand of NW_026646938.1, from coordinate 135,679 downwards.
GGCATCAAGCATTAGCCCTGACCCGTGGGTCAGTCAACATTAGACCCTAAGGAGGAGAGTGAGTTTTAACATCAATGGGTAACTTGGCAACTATCATGAAATATGTTTCAAAGTAGATTTCTCCACCAAATGCATGACAGTCCGGTATGAGATCATGCTGTAGCATGGTTTTATTTCATTGTGTGTGTGTGTGTGTGTGTGTGTGTGTGTGTGCGTGCGTGCGTGCGTGTGTGTGTTCTCTGACTCTTTTGTACATTGAGTTTAACTTCAGATTTTATTTGTTTTTCTCAATGTGACCATGTCTGTCCCTGTGTGTGTGTATTTATGTATGTGGGGGGGGGGCGGGGATCACAATTCAAAACATTGTAGTGAAGGCCCTTTGTAGACAACCCCCAGGACTGGCTTCCTTTGTTCTTTTGTTTTTTCATTTTCGTTCTTTCTATCTGTCTTTCTTTTCTTTTCTTTTTTTGGTTCAACGTGTATATGTTTTTATTTGGTACAGGGGTTTTTCTATACAACATGGGAATTCACTACCTAGATAGACCAGACCTGTCTCCAATTCAAGGAGGTCCACCTGCCTCTGTCTTTTGGATGATAGAATAAAAGGTGTGAACCACAACAACCCAGCTTTGTTTTTAGTATGTTGTTCTATTCATTTCTTGTACATTTAGTTTAATTTTGATTTTTTTGTTTTGTTTTTCGAGACAGGGTTTCCCTGCATAGCAGTCCTAGCTGATCTGGAACTAGCTCTTGTAGACCAGGCTGGCCTCAAACTCCCAGAGATTCACCTGCCTCTGCCTCCTGTGCACTGGGAATGAAGGCATGTGCCACCACTGCCCACCCATTTTCAAATTCTATTTAAGTCTCTCGGTGTGCCTTTTGTATGTGGGGGAGAATGGGAAGGTGTCCTATTTCCAAACATTTTCATAACTGCACTTAGCACTGCACTCTTTTACATTTACTTTTACTTTTATTTAAGATTGTTTCCAGATGTATAGGACTTAGTTTAATTTCAATTTCTTAAAGAATTTTTTATGATTTATTTAACTTTATATGAGCAATGGTATGAGGGTGCCAGATCACCCAGGAACTGGATTTGCAATCACATATGAGCTGCCATGGGGGTGGCGGGAATGGAAACCACTTCCTCAGAGCCACCAAGCCATCTCTCCAGGCCCTTTAATTTAAAAAAAAAATATGTTTCTCTGGGTGTGCATGTGTGTGCACATGCGTTTATGGGGTGAATTTTGAACTCATTAGGATGAAAGCATTCTCAAGGACTGGTTCAATATCTGGCAGAGAGGCGGGTGGATTTCTGGGAGTTTGAGGCCAGCCTGGTCGACAAGAGCTAGTTCCAAAGACAGGCTCCAAAGCAACAGAGAAAACCCTGCCTTAAAAATTAAAACAAAAACACAAACAAAAATAAAAAACATAAATTAAACCTGTGTGTGTGTGTGTGTGTGTGTGTGTGTGAGAGAGAGAGAGAGAGAGAGAGAGAGAGAGAGAGAGAGAGAGAGAGAGAGGAAATGATCAAACGGAAAATAAGAAAAAAAAACCATAATGTCACCAAGATGACAGCCTGGTTTATATAGTGAGTTAAAGGTATTATACAGAGAAACTCTGCACCAAATAAATAATGAAAGAAGAAAACAGAAAAAAAAAAAAACAAGGAAGGAAGAAAAGAAGGAAAAAAGGAAGGAAGGAAGAAAAACAGGTGTTTTCCTTTTTTCCTTTGTTTATCTCAGGTTATTTTATTTTAATTTATGTTTTTTTAATTGCTGCTGCATCAGCAGCAGCAGTATATTTTGGGCAGCTGCATAGCTGGGTAATGGTGGCAGCACATTTCTTTATTTTCAGTTCTCGGCCCTCAGAGATCAGGAGAGGCAGAGGCAGGCAGATCACTGTGAGTTTGAGGCTACCTTGTTCTGCAGTGTGAGTTTGAGGACAGACACAAAAAACTAAAAGTGTGTTTAGTACAGACCTTTAATTCCAGCACTAGGAGGCAGAGGTAGAGGCAGGGGCAGCTAGATCTCTATGAGTCTGAGGCCAGCCTTGTCTACAAAGTGAGTTCCAGGGCAAACAAGCATACACAGGGAATTCCTATATAGAAAAAAACCACAAATAAACTAATAATAATAATAATAATAATAATAATAATAATAATAATCTAAGAGATCAATTAATTGACTTCACCCACAATTCAAAAATTAAAAAATAATAAAAAAAAAAAGAGTGTGTCTGACCAATCAGTGAAAGGACTGTGTGGGCCAAGGGGCTGCCACAATTATGGATTAGTGAGAGTGAGGAAAGGAGGGAGGCAGCAAGGGCAGTTCCCAGTCACTTAAATGCCTTTCAAAGACATTTCACCATGGCAACCACTCGCTTGCTTTCTTGGGGTTCTTTTTCTTCAGTAGTTGTGTTTGTACAACCCCACACCCCACTTCTCATACCGAGTCTGAGAAAATTAAAACAGCCATGGAAAAATTCCCACTTGGATATCTGTTCCTGCCCTGTAAAACAATAATCACAACAAAAATATCCATATCTAAGCAGACCAATCAAGTTGTAGCCTCACCCTTTAATGGTTCAGCTAGGAGTTCTAGCTGTTAGGAAGGGTTGGTGACCTTGAACTTTCCTAGTCTCTGAAATCTGCCCTCTCACTTTTGCCAGGTGCCCTCAGGGGACAGGAGTGGAGGGAGGGCCCCTGCAACAGGAGATCTCCTAGATAACCTACAGTCGCTTAGAATTCCTGGGCCTGCTTAGAGAAAGAAGCGAGACATGAGACACAGAGAAAAAAAATTTTTTTTTCTTTTTTTTTTTTTGGTTTTCTGAGACAAGGATTCTCTGTAGCTTCGGCACCTGTCCTGGAACTGTAGACGACCAGGCTGGCCTCAAACTCACAGAGATCCGCCTGGCTCTGCCTGGCACAGAGAAAATTACAACAGCCATGGAATAGTACGAAAAATTCTGACTTTGCTATCATTTCCAGGAATACTGACATAGTGAATTATTTTGGAACGTTTTCACTTCAGACAGAAAAAAATGAAACTGTCATTTTATTGATTTCTTTTAGAGGGCCTGTTTCCCACCAGGACGTTTTTGCACTTGCTGGGTTGTTGAAGATGATCTCCTGATCCTGAGTGCTCCCAGCAGGATAGACATGGTCTCACCATACGCAAGTATTTTTTTTTTTTTTTGGTTTTTCGAGACAGGGTTTCTCTGTGGTTTTGGAGCCTGTCCTGGAACTAGCTCTTGTAGACCAGGCTGGCCTCGAACTCACAGAGATCCGCCTGCCTCTGCCTCCCAAGTGCTGGGATTAAAGGCGTGCGCCACCACCGCCCGGCACACTCGAATTTTTGATGCAGTCCTGAGAGCCTGGAGCCCAAAGGGACAAGGCTTCAGCTTCCCCTGCCCCTCCGACATGAGCCAGATACATAAATGATTACCCAGCAGCAGAAGCATGGAATGAGCTTCTCAGACCCTTTACAGCTCCTGAGTAATGGGGTACTGGGGTTACAGCAGACATGGCAGAGGATGCAACTAGGCCATGGCTCCCTCCTCAGCCACCAACCGGGCCCCCAGCTCTGCCTTCTTTTGTTCTTTTGTTTCTTCATTTTCTTTCTTTTTATCTGTCTTTCTTTTCTTTCTCTTGGATGATAGAATAAAAGGTGTGTACCACAACAACCCAGCTTTGTTTTTAGTATGTTGTTCTATTAATTTCTTGTACATTCAATTTAATATTGATATCAATTTTTTTATTTTTTATTTGAGACAGGGTTTCACTACATAACAGTCCTAGCTGATCTGGAACTAGCTCTTGTAGACCAGGCTGGCTTTGAACTCCCAAGAAATTCACCTGGCTCTGCCCCCTGTGTGCTGGGAATAAAGGCATGTGCCACCCCTGCCTAGCCAAGTTCAAATTTTATTTAAACCTCTCAGTGTGCCTGTGTATGTGGGGGAGACAGGAAAGGTGTCCTATTTCCAAACACTTTCATAACTGCACTCTTTTACATTTATTTTACTTTATTTGAGCCAGTGTTTCCAGTTTTGTAGTTTAATTTCAATTTCTTTCTTTCAGAGACAGAGAGAGACACAGAGAGAGAGACAGAGAGAAGAAATGTGGATTTACAGATAGGAAATAAGAAAAAAAAAAGAACGTTACCAAGAAGACAGCCTGGTCTATAAACTGTGTTCCATAACAGCTAGGGCTGTTACACCGAGAAACTGTGCCTCAAATATATAATAAAAGAAGAAAAAAAAAGCAAGCAAGCAAGAAAATGCAGGGTCTTTTTTCTTTTTTTTCTTTTTTCTTTTTTTTTTTGTCTTTGTTAATGCCAGGCCATTCATTTTATTTTAGTTTTTCCTTTAAGATTGTATTTTCAGGGGCTGGAGAGATGGCTCAGAGGTTAAGAGCACTGACTGTTCTTCCAAAGGTCCTGTCTCAAAAAAAAAAAAAATCAAATTAAAATGTGAACTAAAACAAAGAAGGGGCTTTTTGTTTTTGCTTTTTTTTTTTTGTTTTTTTTTTTGTTGTTGTTGTTGTTGTTTTTGGATTTTTCGAGACAGGGTTTCTCCGTAGCTTTTTGTTTCCTGTCCTGGAACTAGCTCTTCTAGACCAGGCTGTACTCGAACTCACAGAGATCCGCCTGCTTCTGCCTCCCAAGTCCTGGGATTAAAGGCGTGTGCCACCGCCTGGCGGGCTTTTGGTTTTGTTTTGTTTTGTTTTGTTTTCTAAGAAACCTGAAAATGACTGAATTCAACAATTATCCAAGTTCAGCAAGAAGGTAGTGTTTCCCAGCTTCAAGCAGAAAGCAGCAAATATGCATATCTAGGCCCTGTCACCAGAAGAGGGCACTAGATTCCCACCATGTGGTTTCTGGAAAGTCCAGAAATTCCATCTCTCCAGTTCTGATTCTTTCCATCACTGCAGGCAGGCAGGCCTGCATTTAGTGAGAGAGTGGACACCATTCCTCGTTCCTTCCTGTTTCTCATGCATTTGTGTCTGTCACATCCTGGGTAACCAGAGGGTCTGCCACCTATGCCTGAGACGTAGCTTGGGACTGGGGGAAGGGAGAGAGTGGGTGCCCCCCCCCACCCGGGGGGAGCCTTGGGCAGAGGATTCCCTGCAGGAGGCCTCATCCCCTCTCAGGAGCCCATGGGGAACGTGTGAAGTGAAGGGAAGGTCAACATACAGTCAGTCCTGCACAGCTGAGGACAATTTATTTATGCTCCTGCATTGCTGGTGGGAATGCAAGCTGGTCCAGCCCCTTGGGATGTCAGTGTGGCGATTTCTCAGAGAAGTAGGAAACAACCTTCCTCAAGACCCAGCAATACCACTTTTGGGTATATATCCAAGATTTCTGTTCAATTGAATCTTAAAGTGTGCCACCACCGCCCAGTCAGAGAGAAGAATTTTTTTTATGATTTATTTAACTTTATATGTGCAATGGTGTGAGGGTGTCAGATCACCCAGGAACTGGATTTACAATCACGTATGAGCTGCCATATGGGTACTGGGAATGCAAACCACTTCCTCAGAGCCACCGAGCCATCTCTCCAAGCCAAAATTACATTTCTCTGGGTGTGCCTGTGTGTGTGTGTGTGTGTGTGTGTGTGTGTGTGTGTGTGTGTGCGCGCGCGCGTGCGCGCGCACGGGCACATGTGTTTTAGCTTTTGAACTAACCAAGATGAATGGTTCCATATCTGGCAGAGAGGCAGGTGGATCTCTGGGAGTTTGAGGCCAGCCTGGTTGACAAGAGCTAGTTCCAAAGACAGGCTCCAAAGCAACAGAGAAACCCTGTCTTGAAAATCAAAACAAAAACACAAACCAAAAAAATAAAATAAAATAAAACATAAATTAAATGAGAGAGAGAGAGAGAGAGAGAGCGAGAGCGAGAGAGAGAGAGAGAGAGAGAGAGAGAGAGAGAGAGAGAGAGAGAGAGAGAGAGAGAGAAATGTCAATTTGTCAATTTTCAGACAGGAAATAAGAAAAAACAAAACCATAATGTCACAAAGATGACAGACTGGTTTATATAGTGAATTAAAGGTATTATACAGAGAAACCCTGCACCAAAAATAAAAAATAATAAAAGAAGAAAACAGAGAAAAAAGAAAGAAGGAAGGAAGGAAGGAAGGAAGGAAGGAAGGAAGGAAGGAAGGAAGGGAAAACAGGTGTTTTCCTTTTTTTCTTTGTTTATCTCAGGTTATTTATTTTTATTTATTTTTTTTCTAAAATTGCAGCAGCAGCAGTATATTTTGGGAAGCTGACTACTTTCATGGAAGTGTTCAGAAAGAAGTCCTGGGCCATGCATGTAGTGAGTGAGATAGATTGTCTGGAGCATAAATAAAAAGCCAATTCCTGCCTCAAAATAGAAAAAAAAAATCAAGTTAAAATGTGAAATAATAAAATAAATAAGGGTTTTTTTTGTTTGTGTGTTTTTTTTTTTTTTTTTTTTTTTGCAATGAGTGAATTCAACAACTTTCAATTTCCCAACTCCAACAGGAAAGGCAGCAGATATCCATATCAAAGAGGTCCAGTGAAGCTGTAGCCACACCCTTTAATGTTTGTGTTACAAAGACACAGAGTTAGGAAAGAAATGATCTTGATCTTTTTTTCAGGAGATCTGAAAACTCAAAACAGCAACCAAACACAAACCAAGTAGGAAGAAATGACTTGGCAGACAGGCAGGAGGATGTCAGTGAGTTCAAGGCCAGCCTCACCTACCAAGGACATTCCAGGACTGTTCCCTAGATAAACCCTGTCTCACAAAACCAAACACACACACAAAAAAAAAAAAAAAAACAGAAAAATTAGGAAATTGTTCCTGAAACACCACAAACCAACTAGATGGCACTTAATAGCAATCAAAGGTGGGTGAAATATAAAACGGAGAGAAATTCTTTGATGAAATCCAACCTCCTAGCCAGGCGGTGGTGGCTGGCGCACGCCTTTAATCCCAGCACTCGGGAGGAAGAGGCAGGCGGATCTCTGTGAGTTTGAGGCCAGCCTGGTCTACAAGAGCTAGTTCCAGGACAGGCTCCAAAGCCACAGAGAAGCCCTGTCTCAAAAAACCAAAAAAAAAAAGAAATCCAACCTCCTTTCTTGGTCAAAGCTGTACAGCCAATAGAACTAGAAGGAACATGTGTCCACCTCTCAATTAAAAAAAAAAAAAAAGCCGTGCAGTGGTGGCGAACACCTTTAATCCCAGCACTCAGGAGGCAGAGGCAGGCGGGTCGCTGTGAGTTCGAGACCAGCCTGGTCTACAAGAGCTAGTTCCAGGACAGGCTCCAAAACCACAGGGAAACCCTGTCTCGAAAAACCACAAAAGAAAAAAAAAAAAAGAAAAAAAAAAAAAGAAAACAAAAGAAAAGAAAAAGAAAAAAAGAAAGAATATTTAACAAGTGGTGCTGGCATAACTGGATATCAACATGTAGAAAAATGAAAATAGACCCATATCTATCTCCATGCACAAAACTCGAGTCCAAATGGATCAAAGACCTCAACATAAAGCCAGCCACACTGAACCTTATAGAAGAGAAAGTGGGACGTACACTCAAACGCATTGCCACAGGGAACCACTACTTTCTAAATAGAACCCCAGCAGCACGGACACTGAGGAGAAATAATATATTAATGGGATCTCCTAAACCTGAAAAGCTTATGAAAAGCAAAGGACACGGTCAACAAGACAAAACGACGGCCTTACAGAATGGGAAAAGATCTTCACTAACCCGGTCCCCCACATCAGACAGAGGTCTGATCTCCAAAATACACAAAGAACTCAAGACATTGGTCATTTCAAGAACAAGTAATCCAGTTCACAAAATGGAGTACAGACCTAAACAGAAAACTCACAACAGGCGAATCTAAAATGGCTGAAAGACACTTAAGGAAATGTTCAACATGCTTAGTCATCAGAGAAATGCAAATCCAAACAACTCTGAGATTCCATCTTACACCTGTAAGAATGGCCAAGATCAAAAACACTGATGACCACTTATGCTGGAGAGGTGGTGGGGAAAAGAGAATACTCCTGCATTGCTGATGGGAGTGCAAGCTGGTACAGCCCCTTTGGACGTCAGTGTGGTGATTTCTCAGAAGGGTAGGAAGCAGCCTTCCTCGAGACTCAGTCATACCACTGTTGGGTATATGTCCACAGGATGTTCAATCGTGCCACAAGGACACGTGCTCAACTATGTTCACAGCAGCTTTGTTTGTCATAGCCAGAACCTAGAAGCAACCTAAATGCCCCTCGACCCTCGTTCGAAGAACGGATAAGAAAAAATTGTGGGCCGGGCGGTGGCGGCGCACGCCTTTAATCCCAGCATTTGGGAGGGAGGCAGAGGCAGGCGGATCTCTGTGAGTTCGAGACCAGCCTGGTCCATTATCAAGGAAAGCCCTAGGGAAGCAAAATCCCTAGGGAAGGGTTTGCAACCACAAAGAGAGGCATGGCCCAAGCTCACACGCCTAGGGATGGCACTACTCCCTTACCGAGGACTGGGACCTCCTAAATCGATTAGCAAACATGCTCATGTCAGTGGTGTCATCTCATCCCTGGGGTACGATTTGATTTTGGAGTATGATTTGTTTCTTGGTTCTGTTGCCCTAAATCCTGCCTCTCTGACCCCCAGAGAAACATCCAATAGACCTTCTTGCTTTGAAAGCAAAAGGATGAATCTAGATGCTGCCATTTACAATGAAGACCAAACAGAAGTCACCCCAGTTCCTCCCGTTTGCGGAAGGAGTTATCCCACCACAGGTTACATGGAATAAGCAAAACTCTTGGAAGCCCCTCCTTTGGGCTGAGTTTCCCACACAGCTCTGACGATGCAGGAGGATGCCGAGAGCCCAGTTGGTGCCTCAGCCCGATGCCTGCATCTGTGCCTTGGCAGCAGCTATTCATCTCTTGCCACTCAGAGAGAGTCCAATTCCCTTAAGTTTATCCTTCCCTAAGTGCTCATTCACTTCAGAGGACTCAACCCTCATCCTCCGTATCCTCCTGGCCTAATTTCTCATATTACTGAGTATGAATACCTGTTCAGGAGAGGGAGGAAGGGTCATTCATGAAAAAAGTGAGTGTTCAACTAACTAGCTCCCCATGGGTGAAGGAAGTAGTGAAAAGATTTTAATGACGCAGAGAGAAATTTCTAGTTTTGGAAGGAGGAGATCCTGAATGGCTCCCTCTGTGTCGCAGGAGAGACTCCCGGAAAGGAAACCTCAGGTTCCGGTCGGTCGGTCAGTTCGGGGAGAAATATCAGCAAGGAGGTAAAGGCCGTGCCTCACGACATCAGCAGTCCCTTCTCTGGAAATTCTACGGTATCCCAGAGAGCTCTCAGAATTTTGTGATGTCACTCGTGTCCTAGAAACGCCAACTGCCCTCAAGACACACTGTCTCGGTGCCTTCTAGACTCACTTCTAGACACGTCGTCTCGACTGATGAGTCTACTTGCAAGAGAGAGAATGGAGAGGAGATCGTGGAGAGGCCAGAGGGAGGAAGAAGAAAGCTGGCCCCAGATCTCACAGGCAAACATGGAGAAATAAGTGGTTGGTCCTGGGGAAGACGAAATGAGTTCACCACTAGCAGGGACTAGAGAGATCTCTGGATGTGATGGCTTTGAGACTTCCAGGGCTAGGGCTCAGGAACTGGGAGGTTTCTGGGATGCCCAATAGGCCTGCCTGTCTTGTTTCTCTGAGTTCCTAAAGATTCATCAAAGATTCATGATAGTTGATTTGACAAAGTCGGGAATAGACAAGGAGTGCGGAAGGAGTCAGTGAGATTTCAATATCAGCATTGCACATCATCTCCCCCCCCCCCCCAAGTCCTTTTCGTTGTGGAGCAGTAATAATAGAGAAAGGGCAGTAGTGCCCTGCCAAAGCCCGATTTTTACCATGCCTTATATCACAGCCATTAGCAGGGTTGAGGCATCAAGTGCTGCAGTCAGTCAGTCAGTCAGTCAGTCAGTCCTCCTGTGACCCCCTAATGTTTCTGGCTTCCCAGTTAGGAATGACACCCTGGTCTCCAGTTCAGCCTGAGAGGAGCTCTTTAGAGCCAATGGATGAGAGAGTGGGAAGAGACTGCAATTTTTTTCTTTTTCCTTCTTCTTTTGTCTTTTTCCTTTCTTTCTCTGTTTTGCTGTTTTGTTTTGATTTTCAAGAAAGGGTTTCTTTGTGTATTTTGGTCTGTTCTAAAACTCACTCTGTAAATCAGGCCATCCTTGAACTCACGGAGATCTGTGTGTGTAAGTGCTGTGATTAAAGGCACGCCCCCACCCCCACACACCACAGTCCGGCTGAGACTGTAATTTCTTGTTAGTTCTGGGTGTCCTGGGCTGTTAGTAAGTGACGATGGCTCTGTGTTGTGAATCTTTGTGAATCCAGACTATGTTCTGCCCATCAATGACATGAGTCTGAAGCATCAAGCTAGTGACTTGGGCACCCACCCCTATACTACCTGAGGTCTCTGAAGTCACGGTGCATCCTCTCTATAGCTCTGAATAAGGCTTAGAAAGCCTTCCCCTGGGTCACCTTGTGCAGAGGAAACCAGGTAACCTCTGAGAGACATGCACCACCTTCCTACAGAAAGAAGGGATGACTGACTGACTAATACCCACAGAGGGGGAAACTCAAGCCTGGTATTTCAGAACCCGCTTGGACAAAGTCTCATCTGTCAGTCACTTCCTGAACAAAAGAAGGAAGGAAGGAAGGAAGGAAGGAAGGAAGGAAGGAAGGAAGGAAGGAAGGACCACAAATATCTCTCCTTTTGTATCCTTTTTACACTCTTCTCATGCTCTGATGAATATTGTGATTCAAGTTGGCTGTGTCCCCTTTTCCATGGCACGTGCACTGTGGCTCTAGATCAAGGAATCAGTTTTTTTTTGTGTGTTGCTCTACCTGGGAGAAGCACCACAGCCACAGCAGTTGCATACTGACTGAGAAATTTGATTTTTAGGAAATGATTTTTCATATCTGTGAATGGTCTCTCCATAGCCATTCATGTTTCCTTAAACTTGAGTATAGGCATGCATGATCCCTCTTCATGGGAGTGAGTGTCTGCTCTTGCATTGGGGGCTCCCCTGGGTGAACCCCAGTTCTCAGCATCTCCAGCCCAACCTGTCACAAGCTGATCACACATTTGCAAACTTGGGATATATTCTGCTGAAGTTTTGGGGTAATGAATTTCATCAATTATGGGACTAAACTTTGTTGTGATCTGACAGGACACTCACTCACCAACAACTTTGTGGTTCCTCCATAATGTGCTTATTTCTGTCAGGGAACTGAAAGCCAGCCAGCCAGCCAGCCAGCCAGCCAGCCAGCCAGCCAGCCAGCACCGTCTTTCCTTGTTTCTCAGTTTGTTCTTATATTCAGTCTCTCCCTCCCCCCCCTTCCTTTAAAAAACTTATTTATTTTTATCTTATGTGCATTTGTGTTTTTGCCATGGCTCTCAGGCTCCTGGATTACAGACAGCTGTGAGCTGCCATGTAGATGCTGGGAATTGAACCTTAAACTATCTCTTCAGCCCGACATGGAGCATCTCTCTATATAGCCCTGCCTGCAAAACTTTCAGAGTTCACTCTGCCCCCTGATTAAAGGCATTATGCGTTATGCTTCCTTTTATTGTATATTTAGTGGGTTTTTTTTTTTTTTGTGTGTGTGTGTGTGTGTGTGTGAGAGAGAGAGAGAGAGAGAGTTCCATTATGAAACCAAAAGTCAGTCAACAACAACGAACTTTGTATTTATTTGTTTGTTTGTTCATCCGTAAACGTATTTGCTTACTTACTCTTATTTATTTATTTGTTTGTTTGTTTGTTTACAGTGGAAGACTTAATTCAGTACAGAATGATCAGAACGGTAGGGTATCCTTGGGAAAATATCACGATGAGTTTCCCTTCCGAGAGGCAGCTTTCTGGTAAGATGTGAAACCGCAGTTTTAAGTGCCCGCTTTCCACAAGTCCCTTTTCCCAAGGTCAGACATTTTTTAGATAAGCAAGGGTCTCCATTCATTCCCTTTGAGGAACTCTCAGGTCAGGCCCTGACATTAACATCTGACTGGAGCTTATCGTCAAGGCCAACGGTACACTCCTCAGCCCCTCCCCTCCGTGACCTGAGAAGCCACACCCCACCCCAGTTCACAGGCCCCTCTTAATCTAACTAACTATACAGCATCAAAAGTGGCATCTCTTCTCACTGAAATGCTGTTGGCAGCCATTCGATGAATTTATTCTCAGATCAGATCCTGTCCAGCAGGGATGTCTTCTTTCCATGTTTCTTCTTCTTTTGTATGTTGCAGTCATTCCAGATGTGGTGGTATATGATGAGAGAGAGAGAGAGAATTGCCTTTTATTTGAAGAGTTTTAATGATTTAATATTCAGCTATTTCCAGCCTTCTTTACCAGCACACTTATTATTACCAGTGAGCACCTTCCTCTGAAAACATTGGAAACCCCCCGATCTGTTCATATCATGCGTGTGTGTGTGTGTGTGTGTGTGTGTGTCAAATTCCATTTCAGGAGCTGCTTTGCTGACACTCACCCAGCACCAGTGAGATGGAGGCCACCATTTTCTTAGCCGGTTATGTTTCTAGGACAGTCAGGAGACAGAAAGAAGGAAGGAAGGAAGGAAGGAAGGAAGGAAGGGAGGGAGGGAGGGAGGGAGGGAGGGAGGGAGGGAGGGAGGGAGGGAGGGAGGGAGGGAGGGAGGGAAGGAAGGAAGGAAAGAAATGATCTACATTCCCAAAGAAAGAAAAAAATTAAGTAAATTTTAAAAAGTAAAAAAAAAAAATTAAGAAAGTAAGTAAATACATAAAAATAGACAAATAAGGAATAAATGAATAAAAATAAATAATTGAAACATTCAATAATTAATGAGTCAGGCTGAGCAGATACATGAAAGAAGATAAGGAAGTGAAGGAATGAATCAACAAATAAATAAGTAAATAACTAGGTGGGTCATTTTTTAAAGAAGTAAGTAAATGAGATGGGCTGAACAGATAGATAAGTAAGTAAGTAAGTAAGTAAGCAAGCAAAGAAATACACAAGAAGTCATTGCTCGATCAAGCAAGCAAGCAAGCAAGCATAGAAAAAAAATGAGACACATCCATTCAATCCATACAAGACAAAACATGGAAATAAACATGTAAACTGGTCGACCCACCCACCCCACCCACCCAAATCAGGAGG